>NW_017177028.1:0-871 GCF_001652005.2 Ceratina calcarata
CGTGTGTACGTCACTTTATCTAAAACAGGAAAATTATATACAAGAAACACGTTTTATTAGTCGCTAACGCAACCTTTACGAAGAAACATTTTTAATATACATATTACCCAATGAACCAGGAAAAAGTCATATAATTATCATGCTTGCAGCCTCATAAATTCTTTTAAGTCTGTCGTAAACGTCTGCTATAGGATCCTCGTTAAAGGAAGTCCAACTCCTACACGTGGCAGTAATCATGGGAACGTGGCTGCTTTCCGATTCGTTTGGATATTCACGCGCGATTTCACAGCGGTCGTAGGAGAATCATTAGTCGTTGCGTCGCGTCGAGGCATAGGGTGAACGGATGACGAGTGCCTACCAGGTAGCGCGATAATAGAGAAACGCCACTTCGCTGTGATATTGGAGTATTATTTCAATCGAGCAGCCAATAAATTCCATCATGCATCGTTGGACCCTCGCTCCATTCAAACAGTGACGTTCTTCCTCATCGGTGAGGTATTTTTGTGCAACGACGTGGCGCACGAGCGTCGACTGTGATCTTGGAACGCTTCCCACGATTCAAAACGTGTCGATCGTCATTCGGACCCGGGTTTCTTTATCGTTCGTGAACCATGGAAAAGTCGGAGATCAGCTCAACGAGACAGTTTGTGAAAGTGCGAACGGGGACGAGTTTTAAGCCAGCGGAACGATGGCGCATTACGAGGAACGTGCTAGTGATCGGGGTCGCGTTTATGGTGAACTTTACTGCGTTTATGGGAGCGACAAATCTACAGAGCTCGATCAACGCGGACGGTTCACTGGGCACGTTTACATTAGCTTCCATTTATGGGAGTCTAATATTTAGCAATATCTTCCTGCCCACTTTAATCAT
>NW_017177029.1:0-4166 GCF_001652005.2 Ceratina calcarata
ATCGATTGGTCTGATGTCATGAGCTAGTATTTTTTTTTTCTCTCTCTCTCTCTCTCCTTTATTTCCGTTCGCAATAACAAACACGCCTCGCCTGACGCATCTGTCGCGGTCCCGCGCGATTCGTCACGCGCATCACGGATTTGTTTCACTTCGAATTGAGTTGCGACGTGACGCTTCATTCATATGTAATTATTACACGTGTTCAAACGCCTAAATTAAATATTGACTCGATTTAATAGCAGAATTATTTACCAGAACTTACAAGCAGTTAATTATTCATAATTCAGGCAAAATAATTTATTATTTATTTATAATATTATATATGTATGTATAATTTTATATATTTTGTGCATTTTATAATCTTATATATTTTCCTACATTTACCAAATAATTTGTATGATTTTGCAAATTCCATTAGAAAGTCCACAAACCCAAATGATGGTTTGCCCCACATTTAAAATTCGCGCCACTGTGTGATGCGTTAGTGCATAGATGATTGTTTCCATTGTGATTGAAATTACAGTCAACCATTGTACTACAATCATCCTAACGATCTAATATATCATTTATACTATACATAATTTCTAATAACACCAAAACACTCTAAACCTAGCCACAGATAATTAATGGCGTCACGTTTTAAGTGAATAGCAGCCAGCTATGGGAGCCATAGCACCTGAGTGGCAATAACAGTGCTACAAAATACGAGTAAAACTGCAAATAAAACGTATATACATAATAAACCTGTACATAATGACTCCCCATATACGATCGCCCCTGCGTGGTTCAATTCAGTTAGATTGCCTTTTATTATCGACACCCATGGCTCGTTCGGCTGAGCTGTAAACTTGTTCGAAACGACCCTATATACAACGGACGTTCATCGGTGGCTTGGTTCGAAACCCAGGTATAAATTCGTGGAGGACATTAAGCGATGATCACGAATGGGAAATCGATCGTCATTCCTAAATGCACTTTGACATTACCCTGCGTTAGTCGTAATCGACCGCGATACAGTATTACCGTCTATAGTCAATGGAGCACGTTAACGTCATGTCCCCTGCTCGTTTATCACGTCTATTGCGTTTCATTACCACCGAGTGGTTTAAACTAACGTTATTTCAATTGTATAACGCAGATTGAGGAGGCGCGTTGATACGATTTTCGGATCAAGTCGTTCCTGGCTTGTTCGAGTTTCGTTGTCTATGTTTAGACCTGGTCCAGCTGACGTCGATAAACTAGCCTGGATCCGAACGCTTCCGTTATACTTGCCAGCCCTCTACTATACATTCTTCCTTATTATACGATCGGGAGGCAAGTGTCGTGAATGAAGCTACGTCTTGCGCTAGATTTAGCTTAGATTTTAGCTGTTTGGGCATCAAACTTTATTGATATCTGGAGTATTTGATTATTTGAACGTCATCTCATCCTGTTTGTATGCTAGGAAACGAATACCTTCACGAATGCAGAACAGGTTGACTAATGCTAGGCGTCCATTTTGATGGAACGCAGGTGAATCAGAAAGAAAGTAAGACTAATCACGATTTTCCATTATTCCTCTATTAATTATATGAAATTATATATTGAATAACGATTCAATAGTCTCAGATGCAAGGCAAGAAATCCCTCAGGTAGTGAGGATGACCTAGCAATGGTGGGAGTGAGAGAGAGCATGGTACCCTTGCTCAGATGTACAATATTTCTTCTTATCTGTTCGCAGATGTGGCAGTTAAGGTATTGGATATACCTGTTACTGATAGCGTTATCAGTGGCGCCGGTGCAGAGGGTCACAGCATGCTCCTGCATTAGGAACCATCCACAGGAACTGTTTTGCAATTCAGACTACGGTACACTTCTAATCGACTTGTAAATCACATTCTCCCTGACACCATGAACATATTTACGAGACAGACGATAAATATCCCCAAATTTTTCCCGTCTCGCATTCGCCTAGGCTGCTGTCTGTGGAGCGGGGAAAACCTTCAGTAGGTAAACCCAGTGGGATAAATCCTACCTAGGAAAACCCGCCCCGAGATGGTTAGTGTTTCCGGTATCCGTTCCCATTGTGTGTCTAGGTCACATTTTCGTAGGCTTAGACACCGAATTTGAACGTCCTGCACCTCCCCCGCTCACCTTGTTCAGTGGGGTACGACACCTAAGCGATCGCATGAAGTCTCGCAAGGTCACGACCGCAGGTCACCCATCCAAGTACTGACCGTGGCCGACCGCTGTTTAACTTCGACGATCGCCCAAAGTGCCGACCTGCCAGCTTCCCAAAGCGTCGGTTATGTCTCTAAATTATTATTACTTAATTTATCGAGTCTTGTTTCTGCACAGTGGCGTTGGTCAGAGTGAAGAAGGCGACGAACGTGAACGAGTATCAGATTGGCTACAGCGTGAAGATCAATAAAATCTTCAGGGTATGTACGACATTTTTATTACCGCAATTCTTAACAGACCCAAAAGATTGTACCCACACAATTGTGCAATAAAAACATGTATAACTTTGATATGTTCTGTGTCTCTAATTTTAGGTAAATAGCAGATCGTCGTATGCAGCGTTGAAGAAGAACATTCTATGGACCGCCTCGTCGGAGAGCGTCTGCGGAGTCGACTTAAAAGTCGGCGAGACCTACGTTGTCGGAGGCAACACTCACGGCGATAACGCGCACGTATCAATCTGCGGTATCACGATGCCGTGGCGTTCCGTTACCAGCAGGCAACGGAAGGGTTTCAGGCATCTGTACCGTTTCGGTTGCATGAAGTGTGGCGTAAGTGTCACAGCACGTTCCAGAAAAGTGTCGAGTGATTCTGAACAACAATTTCCTTTGGTAAAATTCAAAATTAGGCATGGTTTTTGAATTATTAATGAAAAACACTGACCAATGGGAGCACGCGTAGGGCCCGCGCTTAACCACTGTCGAGCGTCGCAAGCCCCCACTCCAGCGGCTCAACGTGGGCCCTACGCGCGCTCTCATTGGCCAGCGTTTTTCGTTAATAATTCAAAAACTATGCCTCATCTAGTATTTCGCTAAAGGAAATTGTTATTCAGAAACACATCCAGAACCACCCATTTTCTGGGACATTTTACGTTCATCACTTTTTACAAATCAAATTTGTATATGTTGTATATATTTCATGGGGTTTATTACAAATCTGTTTAGATCCATTATACACCTTGGCGGTCGAAGGGTGCCGCTTTGGAGCACACGGACGGTAAGAAGTGCCTATGGGAGAGCAGACCAGGCCCTGAGGATTGCCAGAGGGACTATGGTATATGCATGCCAGGACAAGGTGGCGTGTGTTCCTGGGTGCCATCGGTCCCATACAAAAACTGTATCAAAGAGCACAAGCAGGCCCGCGAGCAACAGAGAGCACGAGAACCATAAATCCTGCTGTTCACATGGGGTCCGACATAGGACGATTGACGTGAAGAGAGAAATGTTCGTTGGAAATTGACGCTGCTTAGAGAGAAACGAAGTGGCTTGGTTTTATTTGTTGAAGAGGACCCTGGTGGGCGTTTTCAACATCGATTTTGGCCATTTCTCTAGTTGTACATATTAGGCTGTTGATGTATATTACGCATTTTTTAAATTATTCTCATTCTCATTTGTACCTAGCTTTGCTCTTTTTTTTATATAAGAAGCTGCAGAAGCTTATTTAATTATTTAGTCGTTTACAAACCTTTAAATAATGAAATAATGTAATGATGAATTCATTGATTCAATTAGTAAGTGCTTGAAAAAAATTAATTAAACAAATTGTCATTTATTTGAAAATTCTTATAAAATCTTTTAATTAAATCAAAGATTATTAAAAAATTATGAATGATCTGAGTTTGATTTTGTTTTTTTTACTGATTATTTTATTTCATTATTTAGAGGAAGTACCGAGGGTCATGGATACCACGGTGCCATTTTCACTGGCCGTTAATGACAATTCCCGAAATTCCGCCTGTTCCACGCGGATCTCGTAATCACCGTGGAGCCTACGACCCCGGAAATATTTGCTCCAGTCGGTATTCTGGTCGTCGATTACCAACAGGGTGAAGCATCGATCTTTATTGTAAGCAGGCCCTCTGGCTGCACCCGTCACCGCTGCACCCAGGATCGATGCACCCTAATCCAAAATTAAAACGTTACATAATTAATCAATCACCTTAGGTT
>NW_017177029.1:4713-5920 GCF_001652005.2 Ceratina calcarata
ATATAACTTAATGTATGCGCTAATAAATATTGCGATAAGGAAAATATCTGATTTACTTTGGATTAACAAATAAATGAATGAAACGAATCTTGGCATTTTTATTTTACAATCCTTGCCCAAATGATCAATCCTAGGTACGGCTACTTAAAATCAGTGTCCGAACTGAATTCACGAGTTAGACTTCGATATGCTAACAAATGATGAACTACAATTTCCAATGACTTCCGATTTTTCGAATATTACTGGAATCCCTTATGGTCACTATACGTGTGTACTCAATAGCAGAAATGGCTGACAAGCCTGACTTCAGATTAATTGACCCACTTAGTATAGAAAACGATCTGACGACGTTGGCCAGCCCTATAGCCAGACTATAGCTTCAAGTATCGATCAAATGACACGTACCTGGCCTACCTGGTCTCTGGCAGCTCCGGTCAAGCTCTGAACCCTCTGAAGCAAACTCTCGCGAGTCTTCGCAGGCGACGAAGGTGCACTAGTGGTCCTGGACCCGGGTCTAAGGTTCAGACTCAGGTCGCCTCCGACAGGTTGAGGTGGCCCGGGAGGTGGTGCCCCGGGGACCGGTGGCTGGCTCGGTGGCACGGAGGTCGGCTGCGTCTGCAACGGCCGTTCCGGCACCCCTTGATACGATTGGGACGAATCCCTGGCCATGGAGGCCAGCCCGGAGTCCGTGCTTGGTTCATCGTCGAGCTCCGAGCTTAAATCCCCGGACGAGAACCTGGAAGACAAGCTATGGTCGTGGTCGTGATAGTGGCAATAGGTCGTTCTGTACACCGCCATTGTCTCGCATTCTAGTTATTCGAACAGGATGCGTGTGTCAGTCTCTGACGAGTCGGCGCGGTCAATGCACATCGAACACAGCACAGCCAGGTAAGTGGTTGGAGGGTTACATAGACGGCGGCGCGGTGGGCTCGGCGATGAATGGGGCGATGCTGATTGCCGGGTTGCATGCGTGACATGAACGGGGGTGATATCACGTGTTTCCTTTTAAGTTCCAGTATCTCGTCGGGGTGAATCCGTCCTCGTTCGTTTTCAGCTATTTGCTGATTCCTCGAGCTTTTGTAGATTAGTGGGAAATGCTCCAATTATAATAATCATGTGTTCTTTCTTTTTTTTTTTTGATTTTCATATAAGGGGGGGTTTGATATGTACTAGTCAAATAAATTATGTCATGAAACCTACTTTTGAA
>NW_017177029.1:6242-8036 GCF_001652005.2 Ceratina calcarata
CACTTGACTTGAAAGTGTGAATGGCATGTCCCATTCACGTCTCAAGTGTCCCATGTTTGACACTAGCCTTTGGACCAGCGGTCTCGAGCACCCTCGTATTTATTTAGGTATACTAGACGGTGAGAGCTAAGGACCGCAGTAAAACCGCTATCCTTCACACCTTTAAGTGGCGTGGAACTTCGCCCACTTGAGAATGAATAGGACACTTGTCTTTACCCAGGAAGTTAGGGGTCTTCCTCTTAATTCAAACAAAAAAGAACAGGTTGGGAAATTCCTTCTGTGCAGTCCAGTGCTGCAGACTAAGTGTCAAACAGGTACATTGAGGACCTATAATGAAACTGCAGGCTGCTGCCCGTCACAACTTTAAGTAGTCTCAAACTAGGACCCTTGAGACTTCATAGGACATTAGGCTTAAGGTTTGCTTGGTCATGGATCCTTTGCGTGACCTAAGGAATAGATATCTTCTGGTGATGCAGACCCAGAAACAGGTGTCAAACAGGTACATTGAGGAACTATAATGAAACTGAAGACTGCTGCCCGTCACAACTTTAAGTAGTCTCAAACTATGACCCTTGAGACTTCATAGGACATTAGGCTTAGGGTTTGCTTGGTCATGGATCCTTTGCGTGACCTAAGGAATGGTCAGGTACTTGAAATAAATATCTTCTGGGGATGAAGACCTAGAAACAGGTGTCAAACAGGTACATTGAGGAACTATAATGAAACTGCAGGCTGCTGCCCGTCACAACTTTAAGTAGTCTCAAACTAGGACCCTTGAGACTTCATAGGACATTAGGCTTAGGGTTTGCTTGGTCATGGATCCTTTGCGTGACCTAAGGAATGGTCAGGTACTTGAAATAGATATCTTCTGAGGATGCAGACCCAGAAACAGGTGTCAAACAGGTACATTGACCAAACACAACGACTGAAGAATGCTGTCCCTCACAATTACAATGTCAAACTTAGGGTACTTGAGAATGAATAGGTCACTCGTTTTTAGGCAGCTTGGATATGGATCCCTCGTACTCTCACAGGTAAGACGAGGTCATAAAAGAAATCAGGTAGTCGTTTATACTTTGGGTCGTGGATACAACAGCTTGAGATTATGTCTCTTATTGCCTTCAAGGGACAATAGCCCTGCTGTTTACTGAACTGCTTATACCTCGTCGCCTATCTTAGGTACTTAAACTAGTATTATTTGAGCCTGTTGTCCCTAATCTTAAGTGTCTGTTTCAAGTGGCTTAGTCACAACGAGACTCTCGAGCTGTTTGCCAGTGTATCTTTTGTACTTTGCCATAGAAATTAGTAAAGTATGAACAGAAACCAGAACATTTACCTGAATAATTATAATCCGAAACACTATTAATATTGATAAAACACTTATAGAAATGCAGTATCATGCAAACGGACTTAGACGTCGCGTTCTCTTGTCCTCTGACTCACCTCCGTTTCAGGTAGTTAACATTTGAAGTGAAGGACTGTCGAAAGCTGGAGAATGAAATGTTGCCGGGTGAAGGGGCTGTGCCACAGTATTTGGCGCAACCGCCGCGGCCGGTAATCTTGCTGGTTTAACGACGGACTTCGTCCCCTCGGCGAGAACCACAGGATTCCAGTGGTCCTCCGGGCGGGCAGGGGTTCCGGGAACGCAGGATCCGGGATTGTTCTCGGCTATCTTCGCTCTTCTAGCGTTACACCGATTCGGCTTCTGTTCGTACTCAGCGGAATAATGCTTCAACGTAAGGTAATCCGAAAGGAAAGGATGAAATAAGAGAGGTGAGGAAGGAGAAACTAAAC
>NW_017177029.1:9749-14899 GCF_001652005.2 Ceratina calcarata
GGCTTAAGGTTTGCTTGGTCATGGATCCTTTGCGTGACCTAAGGAATGGTCAGGTACTTGAAATAGATATCTTCTGTGGATGCAGACACAGAAACAAGTGTCAAACAGGTACATTGACCAAACACAACGACTGAAGAATGCTGTCCCTCACAATTACAATGTCAAACTTAGGGTACTTGAGAATGAATAGGTCACTCGTTTTTAGGCAGCTTGGATATGGATCCCTCGTACTCTCACAGGTAAGACGAGGTCATAAAAGAAATCAGGTAGTCGTTTATACTTTGGGTCGTCGGTACAGCAGCTTGAGATTATGTCTCTTATTGCCTTCAAGGGACAATAGCCCTGCTGTTTACTGAACTGCTTATACCTCGTCGCCTATCTTAGGTACTTAAACTAGTATTATTTGAGCCTGTTGTCCCTAATCCTAAGTGTCTGTTCAAGTCAAATCAAGTGGCTTAGTCACAACGAGACTCTCGAGCTGTTTGCCAGTGTATCTTTTGTACTTTGCCATAGAAATTAGTAAAGTATGAACAGAAACCAGAACATTTACCTGAATAATTATAATCCGAAACACTATTAATATTGATAAAACACTTATAGAAATGCAGTATCATGCAAACGGACTTAGACGTCGCGTTCTCTTGTCCTCTGACTCACCTCCGTTTCAGGTAGTTAACATTTGAAGTGAAGGACTGTCGAAAGCTGGAGAATGAAATGTTGCCGGGTGAAGGGGCTGTGCCACAGTATTTGGCGCAACCGCCGCGGCCGGTAATCTTGCTGGTTTAACGACGGACTTCGTCCCCTCGGCGAGAACCACAGGATTCCAGTGGTCCTCCGGGCGGGCAGGGGTTCCGGGAACGCAGGATCCGGGATTGTTCTCGGCTATCTTCGCTCTTCTAGCGTTACACCGATTCGGCTTCTGTTCGTACTCAGCGGAATAATGCTTCAACGTAAGGTAATCCGAAAGGAAAGGATGAAATAAGAGAGGTGAGGAAGGAGAAACTAAACAATCCAAGTTGAAATCTGCAAAACAGAATAAATATATATATATGTAGCAAGTAGATAATTTAATNAATTAAATACAGAACACAATTTGTGTTTTTGTATTTAGGGGATGAAATTCTTTCCCCAAAATGAAATCAATTGTGAATTTGTATTTTTATATTTAGGGGATGAAATGTCCCTACTTATACGAGAACGTCGATACACAATTACGACTACTACTACTAATGGTGTTTTGAATCGAAACCCACATACACCCCTCGGGATGAAGGGACAAACTTTTGAATCAATAGATTTCACGGCGCACCCTCCTGTTGAAACCCACCGAGTGTAAAGTTTAAAGAAACTCGATCAATTCTTCAACCTGAACAATTTGCCCTACATACATCAACCCTTAAAACAAATTCCTAAGAAATTCAACAATTCTCATCAATCATCGATTTAAAAATCTACAGTTCATTCTCTACAGGGTTTAACATCGCTCTAGTAATAATCGATGATGGAAGAGTCCCTAGACTAGGACAGGGCAGGCGCATTCACCGCCGAAAGCTGCGCACAAAAACGTGCTTCCACGAAAATAAAAAAAGCAATTTCATACAAAAATTAAAACCGAAAAATCATCGACACAGTTTCATATCTCAAAAAATGAAGAAATGAATATGTTAATAATTTATAATAATAAATAATAAATACCTTCAATTAATAAATCAATCTTTAATCATGCAAGAATTTTGTTCTAAAAAAAATCAACCCTTAACTAAAAATATTTAATTTTCATTATTGAATTAAATCATAAATTATTTCCATTTAGTATAACAAATATAAATGACATAAATTCTATGAGTGACAGTCTCAGTCTTAACTATGAATCATTAATAGAATTTTTATAATTAATGAGACGGGGTCAGAACACAACGAAATTTAATTGAAAATGACAGACAAGGAAGAGACGTCACGTGAAAGTAGCATGAGTCCACGCGTAGAATCACTCACATTAATCCGGTTAGTACCACATACCCGGTCATCGATCAAAACACTAAAGCCTGCAGCCTCCCGCGCAAATTCGAACGAAACATGTTAACAAAAAATCGTTACTTCACTTCCTGATGAAGAAAACCGATTAAAATTTAATTTACACCTGAATCCCAACAAGTGACATCAAATACTTATTAGACACTGTGAGCAATCGATTTAAGATAGTGTATAAAAAAAAAAAATGTGGATGAAATATGAATTGCGTAAAAATCAATTCTGTTGCCCCAGGTTCCGACCCACGTCCCGGCTAAGGGTACCAACGAGCACCAAACCGAACACCAGTTCTGGAACTTCAGGAACCAATCGACCGAGTCACTTGTAACGAAACTGTCCTCACTTGTACTATTCCTCAACTTGCTCGTTCGGATTACACGTTTCTCTATTATTATTTTTTTTTTTTTAAAACGCAAGTGCGTTCGGATGTACTCACCTGTGTCGCGTGCGTGTACTACCCACTAGTTTGCCAGTGAAGCAGTGAGCCTCGGCCGAGGATCGCGAGGGTGTTACCCGGAGGGTTAGCCGGTCGATACGGTCCGCGTCTGCGTCGTCCTTATCATCCCTTCCTGAGTGGCCTCGGCCAGCGGCGAGGGGAGAAAAACGAACCCCGGCACCCGCCCGGTGTTTGTACAGCCCGACGTCGTCCCCGTTCGATGCGCGTCAAACACGCTCCACCTGCTGACCGAAAATGAAACGTCAGGCTGCGACGTGATTCTGTATCTCGGCCTCCTCCGGTTCATTGGCATCGGACATCAAAAAGATTCGGTAATGGGACACTCGGTTTTTGCTACTCGCCGGAGAATTCCGCAGGGGACATCTGAAAATGCTTCTTTGTCTTAGGCTAATTATTAGAATTTAAGGATTTTCATGGAGAATCGTATTTTCTTTTAAGGAATACAGTCCAACTGCACAGATTTTTAATNATAGACTGTGGATTTAATATATATTGCTATAATAATTGCTATGACCCTTTGACCTCAGGCTTGCAAATAGTTGATTAAATTTTCAATTAAAATCCGACCAATTAAGGATTAAATTTCAATCTTCGACGCGCCAATTAAAAAATCTGCAACTCTTAATCTCGCGAAGGGGGAAGGGTGAGACGTAGCGGAGTGAAAGAAAATGTTGTTTGAAAGGGAGTTTTATTTTGCAGGTTGCTGACACGCGCCACGTCCCCGTTCCACCGGTAGAGAACAATAGGAATTCTATCTGCCGCAAGATTTCAAAGTACGATCTCCATAGCCGGGCACAAAAGCTCGGTAAGTGCAACGCCGAGGAATCGAGTAACTGGGTCGCTGCATTAATTCTTTTATGCAGCCGGCCGCGGAAAACCCGGACCCAGTCGAGTGGTTCGTCAGACCAGGAAATCAGCATCCACTCGCTCTCCATATTAATTTAGGATATCGATTAACGCGAGAGGCTCTGATTCCGATGCTACTCCTTTTTTTTATCAGACTGCAGACTTTTATTTAAATTCGAAACGTTAAACGAATGTACAGATTGGTTTTTCAACAGAAAATTAGTATTAATTTTCGGTAATTATGCTAAAATTAGCCACTTGCTTATCATCTACTGCTTTTTATGTCCTGGGTCAATGTGATTCTGAGAGAAACCATCATGATCCATAATTAGCAGTTCTAGCCATTGCTAGTGGCCCACTGATCCACATTTTGAGGGCACTATAATTAGGTATTCAAAGTTGTTGCTTATATTTAAGTTCGCCTTAAGCATTTGCTTAAATCCCTGTTTTTTGTACAAGACTGGAAATATGAGATAGGCAGGGATAGCAAAGGATCTGAAGAATGAGCAACGACTATGAATACTGTGTGTATACATACACACATCGCATACTAAACATGGCCAGTTCCCCACACTGGCTCCCCATCTCCTCTACTCTAGCCTCTCCTTCCATCTCATGCAACAACCACAGTGACTCTCCAGTCCATACAACACGCACACACATGCTCATTCATCGTCCACTCATCCCTACTTATGCTTCCTTTCGATTCCCAAATGTAGTTAGCCATGACATGAACCAAAGTCTTCTACTGTTAGCAACCGTTGGTAAGGCGAGCGACTGGCTTATCGACGGACGTCGTGTAGAGTGCTGACCTCAGGCACGAACCACGAGAAGCTCCGGCTGGAGATGGTTGGTTCTGGGGACTTGAACGCGTGGATAGCATAGATAGAACACATCGGATGAGAAGGGAATGGCCGCGGCCCGATCTCTCCCCCACCAAAAACGCAGAACACCTGAGCGTCCCTGGGGGCAGCTCAGGAGGAACAGTCATTACTGCGCCAGTGGAACATTCGACTCCATCGAGTTTCCGAGAGACCACGAGAGTACCGCGCGCGACCCACGGAACATCCGCGTGTTTAGACGTTCTTATTCGATCCGAGGTTACTACGATGATACTGTTCTCGGGGTCTAATGAAAATGTGACGTGAGCTTTCTACTGGGCAAAGGTTCCAGTCGAGAAAACGCAACAGCCAGTTTTTTAGTGCGGCACGCATCATCTACCGTTCGAAATGCCAGTGAGAAGGACCAATATTCACGCGTTCGCCAGTGCGGTTGTGTCGGTACTCTGCTCGGCCCTAGTGGCGCTTCACGTCGGCCAGGTAAGCACCAAATTCCATGCAAACATTTTTCTCTAACAAAAATAAAAACAAAATTAGTAGAATTTTTGATAGTTTTTTATTTTATAGAATATGTGTGGATGGTTTGCAAGTCTGTGTGTGTGTGGATTCCGTTAGGATTTGAAGGATTTAATTGCGCGGTTCGTTTGAAAACCCGCGAGTGAGACGTTGGGCGTCGATGCGAACTATTAATTAAGATTGGCATGGAATTCGTTCGACGTGACTAAGTAGATTGAAGATAGATACTCGCTACGGTATGCAGTCGAGGCTCTGTACTGTTACCTCAGGATCGACGGTATCAATCAGGAATTAAGATTGCACCAGGAGTTAAATTAATGCAGTGACAAAGCATTCGAATTTTAATAACCATGAAACATGAAGCTATGAACAGACTTATTGCGTTTCGAATCATGTCAAATTTTCGATATTTCATACTACTTAATGATTTATCATCTACTCAATTCGATGGATGCTATAAT
>NW_017177029.1:16097-17598 GCF_001652005.2 Ceratina calcarata
TTATTATTATTATTATATTATACTTATATACTGAATTTGATATTCTAATCTAAAACACAAACGCACAACTCGATGACGCAACACGTATGAATATGAACACAACCGGTATGCAGAGTACCCAAGAGGAGTGGGCAGTGGGAAACAATGCTGGTTATAAAAGCATCGAACCACTCCCTACTCCGAACTTCAGTCAAATTAAAAAAAAAGAATATCTATCCTCGTGGTTCCGAGACTCTAAGACCGGGCACAGTTCAGTTTTTGGTCGTTCTGCGCATCTCAATGCATTTCTTGCGACCCCCACCACCTTCCAAGCTGCGCAAAACGGTCCTAGACTTTCAGGAACACGAGTATATTTAACAGGAAACTGGCCTTGCCTCATGCGAGGCTATCTACGACGTAAATCTTAGATAAGACCACACGAATACCCGCAATAGTAGTGTATTTTAAACGCGGTGTTCCCTCTTGTATTGGTACTCGCATTTTTACGCGCGCACAATTACGGACGCGTCAGCGCACCGGCTAGGAGGAGGAGGAGGAGGAGGATGAGGAGCGCGCTGTGCGTTATCGAAATCGGCGATATGCTCTGAAAAGCTAGCGCGAGCCGCTTTCGCCGGAGAATTTTAATGCCAGCTAGCCGGCTGTCGAATCGGCGATCTCTGCCCCCGTCGTCGGTGAATTAATTGCAAACGCTTGTACGGACTTGTCAAGAATCTGAAACCCTTTTGCCGGCCCGCAACCGCAGGAGTCTCCGCTCTTGTTTTAAACCTGGCCTACTATAGCGTTCGGTCAAGGCTACCAAATAAAACAGGATTCGTTCACGGATTGTTGAGAACCTACTCGAGATTTTACATTTCAACCCGATCTTTGTTTCAAGTAATTGCCAGAAGATGTAGACATAATAATAAAAAAGAAAAACTGTCAGCCAAGAATGCAGTGATGTCCCTGTGAACGTTTCCTTTGGTCTGATCGTAGTCGATTCTATGTTCCCCAGGGACGATTCCACCGGGACATTGTATGAAATGAAGTACATAGACCCAGACGTAAAGTGGAAAATATCTGACAGCCACCTCGCTGTTATAGTAATAAACTAGGGAGTTTATATGTAGAGCTGGGACAGCGTTTCACCTAACGCTGGGTACGACTAAAATTGGACAGACCTTATGCTTCCGTGACATCAAGCTTCTATGTATATATGTACATGTGTACCTGTGTGTAATTGCTTCATTTTGGGAGAATTTGTTATATATAAACCTGAGGACATCGACTTTGATAAGTAATAGGGGAATTTAGTAATGGGTGACACTTGGGTGACACTTGGGTGGGACTTTGAGTTGTAAGTTGAAATGAATTCTTTCAATCCTAAGTCGAATCTGAATCTTAAATTGGGTGACACTTGGGTGACACTTGGGTGAGACTTTGAGTTCTAAGTTGAAATTAATTCTTGGAATTCTAAGTCGAATCTGGATCTTAAATTGGGTGACACTTGGGTGACACTTGGGTG
>NW_017177029.1:17819-31703 GCF_001652005.2 Ceratina calcarata
GAGTTACATATGATTATTTGGCATTTTATTAATGTTGACGAAATCCGACCATTCCAGCCTCGAATCAACCAACTTTTGGCAAAAGATTTCGTTTTTTGCCAATAACTCCTCAACCGTTGGTCGTACGGGAATGTTTATACGCTCATTTTGTAGGGGACGACGAGATCTACAATTCCCATATAAAATTTTGTTGCTAGCGTCAATAGTTTACGAGTTATTTGCAAAAAACTGTTTTTTCGTTTTTCGTCAATAACTCGTTAAATATTGAGGCTAGAGAAAAGTTTTTATATGGAAATTGTAGATCTCGTCGAGCTCTACAAAATGGTTGTAAAAACTTCCCCGTACGACGAACGGTTTGGGAGTTATCGTCAAAAAACGAAAATTTCGCGAAATCTGAAGGGGTACCCCTTGGAAAAATTTCGAAAAAATCGAAAATTTTTTTTTTGGCAAAATATCGATAAATATCGAAATATATTCTAAAAATCGTCAAAAATTCCATACTTACTAGGCTTGTAATTCCTCAAGTCAGTTATCTCTTGCAACTTCGCGCATTAACGACACGAGCCAGTCTTCTAGTCTCGTTTCGCCGATCGAGGGCATTGCCGGTGATCCGCAATAGTAGGTGGCCTTATTAATTCGCCACGGCCTTGCGCCAGCTTGCTCAACGTCGCTCTATTAATATTTATGAGAATCGATTCCACGTACGCGACACATCCTCACTTCGGACGAGTTGCACGATTATTTTCCAACAACAGTTTTCGTTATGGTCCTTAACGCTTGCGCCGGGCTCGGTTACGGCGCTGTGCGTCGCCATCGGGAAGAATAGGACGAGCATAAAGGAGGATAATCGTAAAATCGCGCTACCGTTGCTCAATAACGCTCTTCCCGACCGTTAAATTCTGAAATTTACTCAGTAGCCATTCCAACCCGTGTCTCATGTCCCAGGATACACCTAACATACTTTATACGATGATAAAGAATGAGTCATAAATGATTTCCTAACACAAACGCCAATTCCTCAGGCTTACATAATTTATTTTATTGAAATTGTTAACAATTATTATTTATAATATTATTTAGAAAATATATTCATTAAAAAATATAATAATTACATCATTATTATAAATAGTCTGATTTTTATTCGTGCATAATTAAACTATTATAATAATTATAATAATTTTATAAATGCAGACGTAACAATGTAGTGTTAGTTTTGTTTCGAGATAGCTAGCTAGATGAACGAGTGACTGATGATTACCAATCGGGCTAATGGAAAATTTCCTGCAGACAAATCAATCCCCTTCTCGTCGGCTGAAAGCTAATTTATCCCACGACCAGTATGACAAGTTCGAGTTTGAGAATAAAAGAGAACCGAGTTGCTTAAATATTCAATCACGGTTGAAGTGACGCTGCTGTAAAAGACGAGGACGAATGAGAAATTCTTTCCTATCCTTCCAATCTTCATGCGACACAATCTCATCAGCCTTGAAGCCTAACCTAACTTGAGAAATTCTTTCAAATTAATTATAATCTAGTACAATGCTTCGAAGAAGTCCTATTTAATTCAGTGGGTCAAAGAGACTAAATGGTAAAATGGTAAAATGGCCAAATGTGATTTTGGGCAAAATAAATCTAAAGGGATGCTTCATACGAAGTGGCCAATTTTTACTGACCAGTCTTTTCACTATATTTCTACAAAAATTGCAATAAAAGATTGCAAATAATTTTATTCAATTATCGTCGAAGGGTCTAGCTGGCTAAAATGGCCAAATAAATGGCCATCGTATAAAAAATGTTTCATGATAAAATTCTAATATTTCCCACCACGTAACAATTTTTATTTACCCACTGAATTCTCGCGATGGCACGTTCAGCGGTTGGCAATAACTGTGAAGAGTTATGAACGGAAACGTAGTAGAAAATCTGTTGCCTCTCGTATATCTCATTTCTCAACTGGGAGGCGGAATCCGTATTTTCCGCGGGGATTCCGGCGAGAAACGCTCTCGGAAATCTGCGAACGAGCGACGCAACCAACCACGCGGTCGCGTACGCCGCATTCTCCTCCGAAAGAAATCAATGGAATTTAAAGCGTGAACGCGTCCTCCTCCCCCCCCAACCCTTTGTAATCCTCTTACGTCGAGTATTTTTCAGCAGAGCACGGAAATGCGCGATTGTAAATCCGAGGATAGTAATAAATAGAAAATTGTCAGATCGACTCTGATTTTATTATCCTGATCTGTGTATATCAACCTTGAACGTCGAACTTCATATTTAGAATCCAGCCTCGTTATTAACGGTTATTTTATTATACTCATATTTTATTTATTATACTTTTATTTATTTATTATTTATTATATTATTGTTATTGTTATTATTAACCGTCGTGGAACACTCTCGCTGTTCTGGCTGGTGAACGTCGCCGAAGTTGTGCCGGTCCCTGGCTCACTATGCTGCTTCCAGATACGATTCACGGACGCTTACATCTTTACGACAATGCCATTTCGTACGCGGCCGAGTCGTGTTGCCTTCTGCACGTACACCCCCGTCCATAAGTCTCCAAACGAAGCTGATCGTCCATCTTGGAATCCAACAAATGTCTCTTGCTATAATAAATTATATAAAAATCTGATGATATGGATGATAAAAAAGATTGTAAATTAAATCATTTCTATATAATATTATAACGTCGCACGGAAGCGCCTGGGACGCTCGTTGCACAGAAGCGACCGAATCTTTCTAAGCTTGCATAATTATTTATATACCCTAAATAAATATTTAATTATTATAAATTCATAACTCGACGTCCTCATATTTAATTAATTTATGACTACATAATATTTGTTAACAAAAACATAATTGTTTATAATAATTGTTTGAAATATTTTATATAATATGTTGGATAAGACTTATGAACGGGGGTGTACACGAGCGAGGGAACACAAAAGAGGGGGGGGAGGGGGGAACGAGGAGCAGCGGGGTTATACTGGCGAGGCTCGCGTGAAGAACGTAGAACCTCTGCGGCCGATTTGGTCCCGACCGGCGTCGCCCTCGGGAGAGCCGCGGATATAAATCACGATCTCCACTGACGTGGCTGATTTGCCGGCTGCCGTGGGCAAACCTATATGAGTGGCTCCGCGGATCGAACCATGTCAAGTGTTTAAACTACCTGTGGGCTCCGGTTCACGGAATCCGACTGGGCACCGAGGCTGGGGGCGAGCAAAAAGACACGCGAACGTCTCTATAGATCGTTTCAGGCCAGCAGACGATTTTTCGTATCGTCGAAATAAAATTTCCTCAAGAATCTGCCGTTAATTCGCCGGGCCTGCAACCCGAAAGCGTGCAGCGAGTGAAAGCAGAGAAGGGTTCACGCATGGGAGAGACGGGCCGAAAGAAAAGTCGGGATATGTGAAAGTGTGCGATCCGAGATGATCGCCGGAGTGAACGAACCGTTCCCTCGCATTCCGTTCTATTATGCACCTCGTCGTCGTCGTCGTCGTCTTCGTCGTCGTCTTCGAATCGTTTGATCGCGAGACAATAAGAGAGACGCGCCGCGGTTTTTCATCGAAACCGTCGAGTGAAAGCTCGTCCGTCATCCAGAGGCAATTAGGCGAACAAACGATGAAAGCAATACCTGGCATAATATATGGAAGAACGCAAAGTCAAACGAGCCACTCATTGCAAGTGCGAGCAATATTAAATATTTAAGAAGACGAATATGAAAATTTATTATTATATATTTATTATAAATACATTATTAATCGTAACAACAACAACAACAATGGCAATAACAACAACAATACTAAAAATGGTAGCAACAACANAACATGGGCAGTGAAACACGAATGAGCTACAGCCTCTTGACAGAAATGTTTAATAATTTCACAGATTAATAAACAAAATTAATAAATAATTATTCCTTCATTTGAATAAAATAAAAGATTGTAACTACGTCAGTTTCAACTTTCTACGAGGCTGTCTACACGGAAATGGGAAACGGTTACGTCGAATGGGAGCTTTCTGAGAATAAAGCTTGTGGGGAAACTTCAATTTGCCTCGCGTCACCAAACAGCCGTTCGACGCGTTGCGTCGCCGTCGGAACGTGAGCGGGAATTGCGTTGCTTTTACAGCCTCTTCGTCAAGACAGCCGACTTTAATATTGGAACTGGTTGACGAGAGTCCAGACAACTTTCTTGTACGACTTATTTCGAAACGTAATATGTATTGTTTGGCTCGAACCAACCTATGGGAAAGTGCGCATGTACTCCGACAGTTTAAACACTGTTAAACATCAGTTTTCAAATCTGTTTGACGAGTGGACAAAGAATTTTTATGCTAAATAAAAGCTGTAGGGTTGCAGACTGCAGATCTTGATGCAAAATAAAACCTCAAACAACAACAATAATAATGGTAACAGCAACAACAATAATAATTGTAAAAACGACAGCAACAACAATAATAATCGTAACAACGACTACACTAACAATAATAATCGTAACAACGACAACAACAACAATAATAATGGTAACAGCAACAACAATAATAGTTGTAAAAACGACAGCAACAACAATAATAATCGTAACAACGACAACAACAACAATAATAATCGTAACAACGACTACACTAACAATAATAATCGTAACAACGACAACAACAACAACAATAATAATGGTAACAGCAACCACAATAATAGTTGTAAAAACGACAGCAACAACAATAATAATCGTAACAACGACAACAACAACAATAATAATCGTAACAACGACTACAACGACAATAATAATCGTAACAACGACAACAACAACAATAATAATCGTAACAACGACTACACCAACAATAATAATCGTAGCAACGACAACAACAACAATAATAATGGTAACAGCAACAACAATAATAATCGTAACAACGACAACAACAACAATAATAATCGTAACAACGACAACAACAACAATAATAATCGTAACAACGACTACAACGACAATAATAATCGTAACAACGACTACAACAACAATAATAATCGTAACAACGACAACAACAACAATAATAATCGTAACAACGACAACAACAGCAGCAACAACAACAACAATAGTGGCAACAACAACAATATTAAAAATGCTAGTAACAATAACAACAACAACAATAATAATGATAATAAGAGTAATAAGATCTGCAGTCTGGCGACGACTACATGTGAAGTGATTGCATTAAAGCACAAAACCCTTTGAGTTAATGTCCCTGTTTCCAAGCTGAAGATCAAGAGGTGTCCGTACGAAAAACCAGGGGCAAGCGATAGAACGAGGAAACGTCGAATGTTTACCGCGGTCGAGGAGTTAAACAATGGCAATGCCGGGGGACAAAGGAGGGCCCGAATCGCAAATTGGAAACCGTGGTGCTCGCCATTTCTGGCGAAAACGCCGCCGGGTCTTCGGTGGTTTCGGTGGTCGTTAAAAGAAAGAAAAGAGCACGCGAGGGATGGAGCGAGGGAGGGAGGGAAGGGAGGGGCCGTGTTGAAAATCGACGACACGAACGGTTAGAACCCGGGACGGAGCCAGCAGGGTCAATAACATACGTTTTGGCCTCCTCTTCTTCCTTTTACCCGGCGAGATAATTCGAGAGCCGGCCGAAGCCTCTGGCCAGAGAATGCGATTTCTCCGTTCCGTGCACTGGGTTTTACCTGCCATTGACAAATCCCCGCGAGCTGTTCTTTTAATAACGCCAAAACGAGCATCGGGACGTGTTTTACAACGTCGTAATTGTTATATTAAGATCGCCAGCTTGTTTTGTTTATGGTTTTATGGGCTAAGAGTGTTGGAAGCTCAATACAATTATCGACCCACCCGGCACAGACACGTAGAAAGGGTTGATTATCTGTTCATCATCCTACAAATGAACATTTCTTGCCTGCTTGACATTCACAGATTTAAAAGAAAATCTAACATCTAATCTAAAAGCTGACATCTGATCTTTGTCTATCAGAAGCTTAAGAGTCTGGCATTATAGTTGAAACGACGATAGTATTTCTTCAGTGATGGCCCGGCGGAGTTAGAATTTATACAGCTGTGTCTGGAAAAATACTGAAACGTGTGGGCAACAACAGTGCGCCGAGTATAATTGAAAAATACGAGGAAGTCAAGTCTCATAGAACAATGCTGCTGTGTCACACTGGCAAACTGTAATATACTACAGGTATTTACATTACCGCCGGCCTTCCCGAGGATCCGAGTTCCGCGGGACGACTCGTAGTAATTGTTCACGTGCTTCAGGCCTTCTTTCACGTTCGCGCTATTGTGCTACCTCAACCAAGGCTTCAGTCTTTTAACACGCTCGTCAATACTTACTCTGAACCGAGGAGTTAGTATAGGTTTCTCGTGAATATATAAAAAGTAAGAA
This sequence comes from Ceratina calcarata, assembly GCF_001652005.2. Lineage (NCBI taxonomy): Eukaryota > Metazoa > Arthropoda > Insecta > Hymenoptera > Apidae > Ceratina > Ceratina calcarata. The sequence goes on from NW_017177029.1 coordinate 24,207, forward strand.
ATATAGAAAAGTAGATATGTAATAAATGATACAGTAAATAATATAAAATATAATACAGTGCTGCTGCTATGTCCTAAAATTTCTAGACAGCCTGCACTGACTGAACTCTCGCCATTTCTATAAAGTAGAAAGCACACGTCTGTTTAGCAATTCATTTAGGAAAGTGTCGAAAAAAGATTTATCGAACACCGTCTAGTATTAATTAATCCAAAACAGCGTGAAGACAATGATGGGAATAGCAACAAGAAAGTGTACTAAAATTAGCGATGAGTAAACGAGCGCAGCGTGTTTGAACACTTTTTAGAAATAATGCCTGATCTCACAGGCTGATTTCACTTATAAGCAGAATCTTCTATACCTGAGAAACGATTCGCAATACTTTCAATAGTGTGACTCAACGTAAAGTATCATTCGACGTTATTGATTTTATCTTAGACGTTTGAAGGATGCAGTGTGGTTTGATAAAATGACAAAATACATAATGTATTTATGAATTGAGTCTCCATTAGGCTTGTTCTATTTTCTAATTTATGGTTTCATTCGACGTGGTCGCTAGAATGATCACAGGAAGAGTGAATCTCCTTGGGTCTCCTGGAATCCTCATCGCCAGTGTGGTTTTTGCGCTTTTCTTATGGTTTTTTGTGTCCAGGTGTGTTTTTTTGTTTCCATTAGGCTTGTTCTGTTTTCTAACTTATGGTTTCACTCGACGTTGTCGCTAGAATGACTACAGGAACAGTGACTCACGAGTTGAACGTTTTACCTGTCCTAGGAGCTTCATCGCCAGTGTGGTTTTTGCGTTTTTCTTATGGTTTTTGTGTCCAGGTGTGTTTTTTTGTTTCCATTAGGCTTGTTCTGTTTTCTAACTTATGGTTTCACTCGACGTTGTCGCTAGAATGACCAGAGGAAGAGTGACTCACGTGTTGAACGTTTTACCTATCCTAGAATCTTCATCGCCAGTGTGGTTTTTGCGCTTTTCTTATGGTTTTTTGTGGCCAGGTGTGTTTTTTCTCTAGGAGATGTTTTGGAAAACTAATTGTGGATTGATGGAACATAGGCATAGTGCAAAAGCATACTAGGTTCACCATTAAATAGCCAGGACTTCTATATATACACATTTAATAAAACCTAAACGACGATGGGTTGTACGTTTCGATAACTCCGCGGGTATATTTCATCTGTGGTGAAAAAATAGCGACCGCTTCACCGTGGCCGATACTATTCCGCCCTCGTTCGCCGGCCCCGCATACTTGCCCATGGGTGTGTACTATCGGAATGTGTTGAAACATTGCGGCCACGGGGCGGGCGGATTAAATCTTGATACATTGCCGCTATCCACGCGTAAAATTCGTGCCCGCGCGCACACCACATAGGGAACGTAGCACACAACGTGTCCATTCGCCGGCTACACGGAATCGCTCTAATACAGAGGATCGACGCGAGGCACGACCGTGTGTGCTCACTTATACAATCGTATTAAGCGACTCGCGTCGTCGTCGCGTAGCCACGCACACTGTCCTACGGTTACAACAGTCTTGGACGAGGAAAAAAAATGGTTGATTTATTGACGGCGGGTCGCCGATTGCCGATAGTGTACGCTCTATCGTAGCGAATTACTAAGTGGCCACTTGTCCCGGCATCGGTTCCTCGTTACATGAATTATTCTATTCCGTGACCGACCGGTCGTCCGCGGGGCTAATTGTCGCTTTCCCCGTCGACGGGTGAACCCGCTCGTTACCCGGACGAGTACATCGGGGCCCCGTTCCGGAGCATCACGCGCGCCACCACGCTTTTACCCAGGCGAAATTCGTGAACACGTCCCACGATGTTATCTAACCGGGCTGGTGGACCGCGTTAACTTTCGTTTATGTAAGCCGGTTCTCTGATGTCACCGAGCTCTCCTTTGTCCTCGATCCTCCGTCTGCCCATGGGGAACCGTGTTGCGTCACTGGGTTCTCCTCGGATCAGGGCGTGTACCGCAGATTTTATGTTTGCGACAATTCAATTTCATGTTGCCCAGAGGAACAATTCTGGTTTTTGTATTATAGTAGCTGCACCAAGGGCTAGGATCATTTTCCTAGGGAACTAGACTAAGGCTTTGATTAAAATCGATAGGGTGAAAGCCAGGGTTAGGCAAAGGATCAAGGATTGGCAAAGTACTACGGTTTACTTTGCTAGGATGACTACGGGAAGAGTGACTCTCCTCGGGTGTCCTAGGATCCTCATCGCCAGTGTGGTTTTCGCACTGCTTCTTACGTCCTCATTAGGCTTCATCTATTTTCTGTTCAAACTGTGTTGTACACGAAAATGTGACTGAATTAAGCAACGATGACTGACACCTTAACCACGTTAAACAGATTGGGAAAGAAACTTGTGCCGAGATTACAGTTTTTTATTATAATCCCGGAACGTTGCGACGACAGTTTTTAGCACAAGGGTCTCGTTCCAGATCGTTACACGGTCAGCCTACTTATCCGTTTGGTCTGCAACCGCGATTTACCTCTTCGCAGCTCGTGACTACTCGCGAAAGGAATGTACTAATTATAGCCGCGTCGCGGGTACACGGCTGAGACCCGGGGGTTTACGTAATCGATACAGTAGCGCCAATTAACGAATGCTTCAATGGGAGTCTGAGAAAAAAAAAAGAAGAAATAAATGCGAGAGTGAGATACTCGCGAGGGCACCGCGAGAAGAAGAAACGCGATGGTCTTCTCCTCTAATTTCCGCGACTAGTCACGGCGAAGTAATGTAATTACTATGATCCACGACAGGCTCTCACGTTGCAGCACGCAACATTTGATACCACGGAATCCTTCAATAGTTCCTTTTTCATCTATCAACGAAGGTCTCGATGGATTCAGAAATACACTTTTAATTCTGTTCTTCAGGAAGTCTGGCCATAGGGTTGGGCACATAACCTTATATAAGACAGTCATTGAAAAAAGCTAGTGAAAAATGTACCCGGACGAAAGTTAGAAAAGTCAGATGACTAGCCTAGCTGTTTAACTTGGACCGGTCTGGGCGGTAGCTGTCGGCCCACGCCAACTTTCAATTTCATCCAACTGAGCACGAATATGGCCGTAACGCGTGTCCTCATGCAGGACAGCGTATGTACGCGCGGACAATAAAATCGACTGGACGGTGAAAAGCTTGCGGACTCGGAATGGCGTTCGCCTCTTAAAACCGAGACAAAGCAGAGCTCTCTGGTACGTAGGCGTCCGCAAGGACGACAGTCCTAAATGCCTCAGTGGTCTCTCAGTCCTGAAGGTGAAAAGGATCGGACGTGTTGGGTTACAGAAAAGGATCCGTGGACGGCTAATCGATTATGAGAACACGACGCGTAGTAACGCATACCTTGCCGATTGGCCAGATGCTCCTTTTTCGGTCCAAGCCTGGACAGGCTTCACGTCTATTCCATATGAATTCAGACACCCGGACGAAATCCTCGTCTCAAATCTGTCGTTCTGTAAAATCTTATTGGGAACGAGTTAATGGAATTCCTGTACTGTATAACCAATACATCTTTAAATAAAGTTATACACCGTATAATTACCGGTGCTTATCCTACGGGCGACAAAACTCGTGAATTTTCGATCCGACCAATGGGAGTGTCTATTTACTTAGTCGTAACCGATAAGGCCGACGGCAAGAAGCCTCGCTGGACCGATCGTAATTAATTAAATAATTTATAGCCGCGGGAGAGCAAAAAACGACGGGCAAGGCTAAACGCGAGATCGCGCGCGCGCGCGCGCGCCAGCTCTTTTAAGGGCAACCGGCAATTAACCGTGTATAATTAAACCTGGCAGACTAATTAGCCGGGTATGTTAATATTAAACGCGGCTTCGTCGATTATTTTCATGAAACCCCGCGTCGATTCCCATGATCCGACTGCGTTGATGGTAACCCCAGATGTAAACAGTATACAGCATCAAATGACAGAGAACGAACATCAACAGACTTGCTAATATCTCACGCCATTCCAATACAATTCATCACACATACATGCAATCTTTAATACGAATATTGATAGAAGAAAGGTAGATTAGGATAGGGATGAACTTTTTTAATTATGGTAGGTTTTATCGATGACTGCACAGATTTCTCTTACTATAATACTAACTTGCTTGTCTTTTACTACACGTAACGACAATTACACTTAAGGTGACGAGATTCCGCTTTGATCACAGGTCACCGGGCAATTATTGGACACCGAGTTCCAGCCGACGGTCACGGCGACATGCAAGGCTGGTCATATGACGATAAGAGTGAACCTGAACCAGAGTTTCGTCGGTGCTGTTCACGCGAGGGATTTTAGGACGCCGCAGTGCATGACGCCCGGCAATGGAACCACCCACGCGACCCTCGCCATTAATCTCCTAGCCCCCAAAGGCTCGCCGGATTATTGTGGCGTTCTCGTGAACAACGTGAGTTCCTCCACTTAACAGATTACAGGTTTTCGGGAATGAATAAAACGTTTAGAGTGGGTTTTTGGTAAATTAAGTGTCATGGCATGCATGAGGTCAGAGTTCCAGTGCTACCTTAAGGTCACAGGAAGGTCAAGAGGCAGTAATAAAAACTTGGCAGTGTCCTCAGACTATGCACATTTAAAAAAAATTGAATAAGATTGGAGAGCGTGAAACGGAAAACCCAGTTGCCATAGTGAGTCACTGAGAATTTAATGGGAATGGTTGCAGGACACCGAGGAGCGGTCTATCCCGATCGCAGTGAGGATACACAAGACCCTGGAGCTGGCGGACGATAAATTCTACGTGATCACATGCGGAAAAGCGGGATTCAAAAACGCGAAGTACATATTACAGTAACAGTTTATTAATATTAGTATCCTTCTCTTTAGCCCGGGCGGTTAGGTCCCGGGGCCTCTGCTAGCATCGCGCGGCATGTATAATTCCTCTGCCGCAGGAACGAGACCTCGCTGGTATCGCTGAGGGTTTTGGAGGGGGGCCACAAAGTGCAGGAGGCTATTTATGGTCACAACTACACGTTGCGTGCGGAGATCTCGCGACCAGATGGTTAGTACACGGCATCTCTCACTCTGTTTCACCCCTTTACGTTTAATTGGAATTAACGAGCGCGCGCGCGTAAACGCGTGAACGCGCGCCGGCTCTGACTTCGCGGTCCGCGGGACTCATCGCTCTTACCCGCTTTTTCCAGGAATGTACGGGATCAAAGTTAAATCCTGCTTCGCGTTCAACAAACGAAACACCAGCGTCCAGCTCATCGACGACAAAGGGTCAGTTCCATGTTCACTAATTTCCTCTACGCATTCGTCCTTCAGCGTCTAATTATTAGACTCAAAATTATTGGGCTAATTATTAGACTCAAAATATATTGGGTTAATTATTAGACTCAAAATTGTTGGGCTAATTATTAGACTCAAAATTATTAGGCTAGCTATTAGACTTAAAAATATTAGACTTGCTATTAGATTGAAAATTATGGGGATAATTATTAGAGTAAAAATTTGTACGATGAGGGTTACTGACCAACGATCATAAAAACTTGCGTAACGCTGGTTTTCCATGACAAAGGTGTCCCGTAAAGGCTCGGGTAATGACGAAATTCATCTACGATCGGAACACCGGACTGGCGGATGCTACATTGTTCTCCATGTTCCGGTTCCCGGACAGTCCGCAGGTGCATTTTCAATGCGACATCGCCGTGTGCAGAGGTACGTAAACTGATTTCCGATTACGACCCGCTTTTAATCTGGGTTACAACGGCGCATTCAACTCCCGGCGATTAACATATTCATTGAACGGTTCCGCAGTCAGTTAAATTCAGAGTAAATAGTAAAATATAGTAGCATTGAATTTTCCAACCAGGTGAAAGACTAAACGCAATAGGTACTCTGTTTTCACAATTGTTTCCGTTGTAACTGACGTCGTTATTGTTTTCCAAATAAATCTAGAGACCATATAAAGCTAGGAGCTATTTTTAAAACTCAACAAACGCGTACTAAGGACTGCCCCCCCTCCCCCCTCGGCCACAGAGTACAAGAGATAAAAGAGATGAAACGGACATTTTATTCTATGCTTCCAGGAAGCTGCGGTATCCCCGTTTGCGAAGGCGATAACGAGGAAGAAGTAAAGGGAGCGTCCTTAATTAATGGTCAGAGCGTGAGCGGCGAGGAAGGAGTGCTCCTAGCCGGCACGAGCGTGTTCGTTCTTGACCCTGGTCAAACGCCATGTAAATATCGCACCGCACTTTTCATACCTCGCGCAACTTCCTGTTACCACGTGGTGGTACAGCGTGATTATGCTTATCTCCGTCTCGCGTTGCTGAATTAATTACCGCCTGACGGCGTTGCACAGTGCGTCGTCATGCGACGGAAATAAAAACCGTCCATGTTGATGCTTAACCGGAACTATCCAATGCACTGTACATCGTCGTCGACGCGACGTCCTGACGTTAATGCTAGCTTCGATTGTTTTTCAGCGGTGCAAACGTTGTATGAAGACGGCACCGTTCACCCGTTATGGCTGCTGTGGCTGGCGGTGGCTCTCGGCATTTTGTTCCTCATCATGCTGATAATCAATATATTCCTATGCTCGGCGATGACCTGCAGCTGCACGAGGACCGACATTATCGAGAAGGAGCCGTCGATTATCGAGGACTACGATCCGTATCGGAGCTGGCACGGATCCCAATACGGCTCCAGGTTCGACTTCAACTCGTTATTAGCTCTTCATACCAGCCCTTCCGGTTCTGTTCCGAGCGTGATACACGTTCCGTGAAGTACGAAACTTGTAATCACCCCCAGGCGGCGAATTTCGCGCAGCACAAACGAGAAATTCCCGGAATGTGCTTCAAATTCAGTCACAGAGAGCAGAGCGAATTTTTTAGATTAATGAATACGTGGATAAAATAGTAGATTATTTATTTTTATACTGTATCTTATACACATCTGGTCATATGACGATAAGAGTGAACCTGAACCAGAGTTTCGTCGGTGCTGTTCACGCGAGGGATTTTAGGACGCCGCAGTGCATGACGCCCGGCAATGGAACCACCCACGCGACCCTCGCCATTAATCTCCTAGCCCCCAAAGGCTCGCCGGATTATTGTGGCGTTCTCGTGAACAACGTGAGTTCCTCCACTTAACAGATTACAGGTTTTCGGGAATGAATAAAACGTTTAGAGTGGGTTTTTGGTAAATTAAGTGTCATGGCATGCATGAGGTCAGAGTTCCAGTGCTACCTTAAGGTCACAGGAAGGTCAAGAGGCAGTAATAAAAACTTGGCAGTGTCCTCAGACTATGCACATTTAAAAAAAATTGAATAAGATTGGAGAGCGTGAAACGGAAAACCCAGTTGCCATAGTGAGTCACTGAGAATTTAATGGGAATGGTTGCAGGACACCGAGGAGCGGTCTATCCCGATCGCAGTGAGGATACACAAGACCCTGGAGCTGGCGGACGATAAATTCTACGTGATCACATGCGGAAAAGCGGGATTCAAAAACGCGAAGTACATATTACAG
>NW_017177029.1:31766-32941 GCF_001652005.2 Ceratina calcarata
ACAAATAAAATATACAGAGTGCCCCAGAAAAAGGGTTAGAACTGAGAAGGGGTAAGTCTGAACAACAATTTCCTTTGCCAAAATGCAAAGTGGGACATGGTTTTTGAATTATTGACGAAAAACAGTGACCAATGAGGATGAGCGTAGGCCCCGCGTTGACCAATGGCCGAGCGCCACGGTCCGAGCCACCACTGCCGTGGCTGAGCCGTTGACCTAAAGAAAATTGTTGTTCAGACACTTTTTCTGGGATATCCTGTATAAGTTATTTGATATAGTGAAGGCAATTCACGTAGGGTGAAGCAAATACTTGTGAAACACAATGGAAGATTGTCATAACTGAGTTAGAAGACTATTAATAAATCTGACGCACTGTCGAAGAATACATCGTCACTAATGACTCATTTTTTAGGTACTCCTTAAACGGGAAGCAGGGATACGCTTCCGGTGGGTCGACAATGAATTCCACGAGGTCGATATCGACGAACAGCGATCATTATGCTATAGTCCACTCCCGACCTGGCAGTAGATACTCTGGTCCAGGCCAGAAGCATCATCACCACCACAGAGGGCCTCCGTCGAACATCGGCTCTCATTACTCGGCTAAATAATCAGTTAATAAAAAAATAACTGAGAACAATTAACTGTTCAGGTTCAATTAACAAAATTGTAACAACGTAATTACGTAACGAGTAATTATATCCTCGATAGAGTCATTTGCTCATACCGTTCGTGTCTTAAACCGATCACTCCGGGCGACGCGAAGAAGAAAAATTCTTAATTCTAAGCACGATTTCATATTAATTAATCGCCAGTTGTTAATCAGGCTCTGATTAAGACTGTTCGTTAGTAGATACGAAAGTGAAAAGCTCTTGGCTAGACCGTACCTATATGTATCATATAATAGTCATAAGCATAGGTATTTAGCATTTCCTTTTTTTTTTACAACGTAATAATTATCGTACTTAATTAAGTGGAATTGGAACGCTTTTGTACATAAAAATTCACTTGATCAGAGAACATCAGTCGTTCGCGACACGTACAATTATTTTTTACTATCAAACTGAGTAGCATGAGGAAATTTTATATTTTTTATAACATATACAAATCACGTTTGCATTAAAAATTGTTCGTCTAGGAATTGAGATGTGACACTCTATGTTCGACGAGTCATAGTT
>NW_017177029.1:33291-43109 GCF_001652005.2 Ceratina calcarata
CCTGCAAGCTCTGGCAATTTTTAATAAATTGTTGTATGCCTGCAAGCCCTAGCAATTTTTAATAAATTGTTGCATACTTGCAAGTTCTACTAATTTTTAATAAATTGTTGTATGCCTGCAAGCTCTATCAATATTTAAGATGATACTATTTTATAAATTTCTTACAACGTTACAGTATATTAAATTAATATGTACTATAAAATGCAGGAGAGTCTCGTAGGGTTTGCAAATTTTTCTTTTTAACATAGAAGGAAATATGTAATTAGCGTCTCGTTAAGGGAGCGTTAGGAGCGAACGTACCTACGTCGCGTGACTCAGCCGTTTTACTACGAGACCCGGGTGTTTTCAATATATTAAAGATGCAGTTTTGTAATTAAATCCGCACGCGTCCGCGAGATGAAATTATCGACGACCCTGACGGTGCCAGGGCCGGGCGTGCTGCGTGCCGCACGTTCATGAATACCTCTCTCTCGTCACGTAAACAACCGGCACGCACGTAAGTTTCTTTGTCATACCTCGTCCTGCTAAGAATGTTAAGGATCAACCCTGAATATTAACATAACTGCAAGCAACATTTGTTTCTACTGTCCTGTTGGAATTCACAGGCCAACATTAAAAGATTATTGTTTTATTTCAATTAAAAATTGATAAATAAATTGAATAGGACTTTTTTTATTGCACATTAATTTCTTATCGTTGGAATGTTAATTAGGAGCCTAGAAAAAAATCACGTGTCCGGGTCAAACCTTATTTTCATGCGAGGCTTAATTAGCCCAAGTACCGCTAGTTTTGAAGGTTCATTTAGCAGGGCTCGTTAACGCTAATGAAAACAGTAGTCCAGCAGTGTCGTCTTCGTGCTTTAATAAAGTGGGGGCAGTGAATCGGGTGAAATTTCTTTTCTCATGTTTCTTTTTTTGTCTTTTTTTTTTAAAAACAAATTTATTATTAAATGTACATCTTTATCTGATAACGAATGGGCGAATATGCTCCTCGCTTAAATGCTACCTGTACAAAAAACACGAAAACTCATCCCTCGGACTGGTGAATCTCCTTCGTTACGTTAAATATTAATTACAAGCTCCGACCGTGTCTTCCGGTTAAGTACAAACTTACTAGATTTTATATATAGTATTATGCGTAGTGTAATGGTAGAAAAAAAATATATTCGCTTAATTGAAATACAATTTTTCTCTCTCCCCCCCTCCTTCTTACATGCGACTGTACACCGTGTAAATCGTTCGTATAAAAATTATGTTAGAAATAAGTTAGACAGATTCGCAGGCGACTCAATTGGCAATTTAATTTATCTCAAATTTAGCTCAATTTAATCTCAATTCAATTTGGCTCAATTTAATTTAACTCAAATTTGGCTCAATTTAATTTACCTCAAATTTGGCTCAATTTAATTTACCTCAAATTTACTATGCCTGTGCACAGCTGATACTCAATGTCAGCTCGTCTATAACTTATTTGCTCAACCGAGTATTTCATGTTTTAATGGTTCGATTGTATATTCAGCTAAGTGAACCGAAGGGGAAATAATTCTATCTACATGAGCGCGAGCGATCGTGACACGACCACTCGCCAAGCGTTGTAGTTATAAGTTTGCGCAGTTCAAAGAAGAAATCGTGTATTCTCCGATTGGGTGGTAGAATATAAAAGTTGGAGGCACCATGAATAAACGTAGAAACTATATGCATGGAAATCGGCGACTATAAATTCGGGGGTGGTTCTTGCGATGATATTCACTGTCATTTACATTGTCAGTGCAATTGGTATAAAACATGAATGACAAAACTCACAGGATTTAGTATAAAAATTATTCTAAACGCTCAATTTCGTAAAAAAAGAATATTAAATAAATAAAAAAACTTAAGGGATGAAATTGAAAATACCGAAATAATTGTTTATATTAATTATCTACCAATTTCTTGTATCTTTCATTTCATTTACCTTGATTAGGAAACGATCTCTCGTGATCTCGTTCCCAACACCCTACTTGTACTAGTTGAAATACTAACGAGTACAAGAACGAATGAACCTTGTGCTCTATTTAGGCGAGCACGAAACCTCCTCCCTAACTAAGGCCACATTAGGAACCTGTACTCGACCCAGCGAAGCGTCGTCGCTTTCGCACCAGAAGCCAATCACCCGGATCGAGTTTCCTTAAACAACCTGACCTGATCCACTGTCTCAAACAGTGACATTGTCTCGCAGATTCCCCATATTCTTTCTTTTTTTTTTACAGACACACGAGCATCAATTTGACAAAACAGCTAAATGATCAATAATTTCCCAATAAGGAATCAAAAACTTTTTTAGAACTCGTCCTGATGTCTTTATTACAATAAGTGGACATTTAGAGTCCTCAGACCTAAATTCTTACTTTACGTCCCATGGACATGGAATAATATAAAAATTTGTTGAACCGATGCTCGTATGTCCCTCGTGGACCTGACTCTGTTAATGTCTCAGTAAAAAAAAAAAATTGGTAACGATTATTTTCTACATTATTTACACAGTTGTTACAAGTGTTAGTAACACGCGTTCCCAGACTGGTTTTCCTCACACTGGGCATGATCACTCGAAGAACAATCACAAATGTAACAACAGTGATCACGCGCAGTGGCATTAAAAAAGAATCATCTAGAATAATAATAATAATAATAATAATATTAATAATAATAATAATAATAATACTAGTCTCTTGGGAACGGTTTGTTGCAAAAGCTCTGCTGGCTTTCTGATTGAAACTCTGCACGGTTGTTCGTCTGTCTCAGGATTGACTACACATTTTCTTCTTTTCTTCCTAACTCCTTTCCTTAATTTTTTCCTCCCGAGGAAAATGTACTATGCTCTTCTTGCGTACTGACTACTTTACAGGAATAAGCTACGTTAGACACATCTTGTATGCTTTGGACCCACTATTGGATTCTGTTTCTGCTTTTCGCTTCTGGGACGGATCAGTGGTAGTTGCTGAGCAACGATGGCGGCGTGATGGGTGGCAGGTGGTCACCGCATCTGGGGAAGTTCGGCGGTATCGGCGGGAGGTCCGCGTGTGTCCCGACGTGGAGGATCAGGTTCATACCGATGAGTATGTGGAACAGGAAGTGACAGTGGAACAACCAGTAGCCTAAAACAAATTGTAATAACAAATGCAAATAAATAAACGAATTATTTATTGATACTTAAGGTACCTAACTTCACTTACCGGGATTGTCCGCACGGAACCGGAAGATGACGTAGCCGTTGTTAGGTACGGCGATGGTGTCCTTCGCTGGTGGGAAATCGAACTGCCGATTAAGGAGACCCTTCTTATCGAGCTCTAGAGCGTGCTTCAGATTGATCTTCTTCACGTTCTTGTCCGGGGAACGGCCGATACCGATCACGTTGAACGCGTAGCCGTGCAAATGGAACGGATGCGACAGGTTCGGTTGTTGCACTACGATAAATTAATTAAACATTTAATACAATAATTATTATTGTTTATTAATGTTAATAGAATGTTTAATGATAATGTACCTTCGTCGACGAGGACCACTTCGACGACGGCGTTGTGCGGGATGTCTACCTGATGGGTGCACATGCAGTTGGCGCCACAGTCGGCGGGCCTGTTGTCGCCGTTGCAAAACTGTTCCGGCGGGATGTCGTCGATTTGCGAGAGCGGAGGCGCCGGCGGAAACGTGAACGAGATTTCGTCGACGAGCGAGATTACGTGATCTCCGGTCGGCGCGACTGGAACACCGTAAACGTAAATGACGAACGCGATCTCCCGGCTCGAATTCCGATTTAATGGATTCGATGGTAATGAACCGGTTGCGACAGGTCGCCAGGAGAGGGCAAAAAGGGTCCGACGGAGAAATCGCGGTTTTGAAATACGCTTACCCAAGAATCGATTATAGGTCTGCGGCTGGAAGACTTCTTCTGGGCGGTAGAAGAGGAAACGGAACGGCAGGAATATCTTCACGTCCGGGCGCTGCTGAAGCAGGCCTTGGTCAATCGTCTTGGCATTCTTCAATTGGCTCACGCAGATAGCGTCCACTCGTTGACGGTTGCAGATCGCGTCCAGCGGATTCAGCACCTACGTAATCAGACGATTTAATGACGGATGTCGTTAGTATACTTGTAGACGATTCCGCAATTCAATTCTGACTGACTAATAAATATGCGAATCGGGCCATAACTATTGGGTCAGTGCATGAGAAGTGGAATTCGATGTTTCACATTTTTTTTCTCGAAATCTACTGTACAGGAAATCCTTAAACTTTGCACAAATACATTACAATAAGAGTAGATTATGTGAGAATATTTTCAATCAGATCTGCAAACATTGAAAATTTGACCAATTTTGAAGGGATACCCCTTGAAACACGAATTTTCCACATTTTCGCCATTTTTTTTCTCGGGTTCCAGCGTATGGAATTTGATGAAAAAATTCAGAGTTGTACTATTACATGAGTAGAACATGTGTGAATATTTTCAAATTTTTCCATCCATTCCTTATATGAAAAAAAAATTCGTGAATTTTGAGATTTTGCCAGATCTGACGATTAGACTTTTTGACGTACGATTTTCAATATTTTTTTTCTTTAAATCTAACGTATAGAAAATTTTGGGAAATGCATTACTATAAGAGTGACAAAGAACGTATTTAACTAATTTTACTCACGACACCCTGTGGGAGGCCGAAATCATAAGTAGGCGTCGTGGTGCTAGGCTGATAAGGTCCACGAGCATAACGCAGAATTCCCAGCTGCTGAGACCTCGATGTCCCACACTCGCCAAGCGCGCGAACTTGGATCCAATAAGCGCCAACCGGTTGGTCCGCGTTTATTACGAAGTCGTATCGCTCGCCTGTAACCCATTAGGTTCGCCATTTGAGTTTACGATCCGGCCGATTAAACCGGCCACGCTTTCCCCATTTAAAACGATTATAAATTATAATAGCCGGACAGATCTTTTACCAGAGAACGAGATGATGGTGTCTACAGAGACCGGCTGTACCGCTTCTCCATCGGTAGCGATTATTGTCAGCGAATGACCCTCGAACGTGATTTGTGACGGACAGACCGACCCGAACGAGTTGATTAATCGGAAACGATAACGACGCCCCGGGGTAATTGTGAACACTTCTAATGGCGTGTTCGTCATGAAGCCAGTGTTAGGATCCTGCAATTGTAAATGCATTTTTTAGGAATAATGAAAATTGAAAGGGACATCCACTACGACTAAAGGACATTTGTGTGTCTGTCTGTCTAGGCTTATGTCCATGCGCCTTAACTTAGGCAACCCGTCCGGAAGCCTAGCTCCCCGGATGCCTACAGCCAAGAGAAGCTAGTATGTCCACAAATTCAAACCTGAAATAAGGTATTTGTGGATGCTCACCCTGAATTGTCCTTTTCCGTTGATGAGCACACTCTCAGGTGCCTGTCCCATGTTCACAGCTAGTCTACCAGGGAATCGTTCAGCGGCGTTCTCGTGGAACCAATCGCTGAGGAGGATCACATGAGTGGTCAGGTCGTAATCGTAAAGATTGCTATTGGGGTCTTTGCTGGGTGGTTGACGCACTACGATGCTGCCATAAAGACCGTCCATCTTCTGCAGTCCGGTGTGAGCGTGCCAGAAATGGGTCCCTTCGTTCCCAGCTAGCCACTGGTATCTACGTTTATCAAATATTCCAATGTTTAAACAAATACTTTAAATATTTATTATAATTCTGAAGATTATTTCAATTATTCTAATTATATTGTTGAAAATAATGAAGAAATCGATTGATTAGTAGGAATAATGGTTACCTGAAGGTGCTGCCCTCTTGAATTGGACATTGCGTGACGAATGGCACACCGTCGTAGTATTGGGATCCTCTCTGCCAGATTCCGTGCCAGTGAAGACTGACTTCCATACCCTCGATATGATTCTCCACGTCGATAACCACTTTGTCCCCTTGGCAAACTTGAATACTCGGCCCAGGTATCATTCTGTTCGCTGTCAGGATCCCTCGCTCCACGCCGTCCGCTAACACGCATTGACAGTCGCTCCAGACGACGTTCGTGGCGTTCGGGGTGCAGATTTGACACGCGCTACAATTCAGAAAATGCAAGAATTAAATATCAGAGTGAAGGAAGAAGAAATTCTAGCTCGAAAGAAGGAATTTCTAAGCGATTTCATGGATTTAATTTTTTTCAAGCTTTATAAGAAGCATGCCTTGGTGGATTTTGAAATTCCTAACAACATTTCAAATGAGAATCGTATTTTACGTAGATGTGACTCATTAATGATTGAAAATTGCGTTTAACTAATGGCTAGAATAGTTTTTTCTGTGGGTATTGGATACGCACGCTCCGAGAACGGTGTAATATTCAAGCGTGAAGTGATAGTAGCATATCCTCGGCGGTTCGTTCTCGCGGCAAGCCCTGGCGCACTCATCCGGTGAGGATAGCGAGGGATTCCGGCGTAGCTCGGCGGTGGAGCGCTCGCTGTAATCAAGCGGTCTCAGCCTCGGTGGTCTGACGGTCGTCCCTCGGCTGCCGAGATTATCGATCCCACCGAAACCGCTTCGGAACACGTTCCCAGACGGATGGGTCTGAACCAAGCCGTGGCTAGACGAAAAGAAGTTGTTACTGTCGTCGGTGAAGACGTTCCCGGTCTTGATGGTAGGCGTCCAGAACGAAGACGCCGGCGTCTGGTCCGATCCAACATCTGTAATTCAAAAGTGGTGGTCCATTAGTTGATTGCTTGCAGTTTACGTGGTTGTACGAAGTAAATTGATGTCAGGATTAAAAATAGAGAATTGATAGTGAAATGAAATGAATTCAGGAATGAGAATTCTATTTTTACAGGAGGTTTCAAAAGACACCTTTCACAATTATCGATTAATTATTAATTTATTAATCGTTTTTCCTTTCGATTGACTTTCTTTTAATTTATTTAACATTCAGAGGTTGCAATTGGATGTAAAAGAATCCGTAATACTGACATTAAACTTTCATAATAACCGTGGAATGGAATCTGAAGTAATAATAAACAGAATACGTTAGAAATAGGTAACGCGTGCCGTAATTGGCACGGCAGGCAGCCACGGCATCTGCGTTGTGAAAATCGCACGCAGGAGTCACTCAACCGTCGCGATAATTAAGGGGAAAATGCACCTCCAGCTAGCCGTTAATGCGGCCATTAAAATAAACGCGGCACGCTCGGCCATTGTTCCCGTTTTCGCCAGCGATTCTAAACTTGATACCAACCACTGTAATTAATTAATTAATTAATTAATTAACCTCGTCCTTAATCGTCATGTCGTTCCAATGACCATTTTCCCTGCCAAATTTCAACCGTTGATTCGATTAGGTCAGGTTAGTTTAAGAGATGAAGGAGATTATAAATAAAATGGACGATTGATGAAGAGAATTGGTTGTCTTCGACTGCTAGAAATGGGCAGAAAACGTGGTGTGGAAAACGCGGGTAATTAGCAAGCGGGTAGATGAATCGTAGCTTGGAAACCGCGTGGCGTACGTTCCAGTAGTTGATAACTACAAATGATGTAAGCCGATGGGCATTATACATTTCACGTACGATGCGAGGAGAAGTGTGTCTCGGCTGGCACGGTTACGACCAGAGATGAAACGAGCGTGACTCGCAACGGGCCCGCAACAAAAAAAAAAAGAAAATGGAAAAAGGGGGAAAAAAATTGGAAAGGTTCTCTCGCGCGGTTTCTCGTGCCGGCGCGTGTAAAAGCTATCTCGAGATTTATAAGGAAAAATGGCTTGCTATTAAAACGGGCTGCCGACTTCTAATGCGCATTCATAGATCTAAAAACGATCGTTTACCACGGACGGGCTGTGTGCGCTCGCGAGCGCCGCTACGAAAGTATGCGAGAGAAATCGCGCACGCGGACGATCATCGAATATTTATATTGTCATTAGATGTCGTCACAATGGCCAAACATAATCGATCATTATCGCCTTCATAGTCGACTTGTATTGCCATGAATATTAACATTCGTTTTATTTTTATATTAATAAATTGTACTAATTATACGTCGATTATGGCAAATATAGAAAATGGCACTATTTGTAATCTACAATTTTCTTTATTGTTGTACTGTGCTTTTGTATAGTGATTTTCCTCAGTGAATATTCCTTCGGTTTTAATGTCACAGGTTTAATAAGGGCCAATTAGTGGGTCATTTAAAATGGTACTTTTTATTAGGTCGTTCTATAAAAATAAAAGTTCCTAAATTGTAAATATTTTTTCTCAATTGATCATTGTCTCATTTTTATAAATGTCATATTAATTAAATGGCCATTGGGCCAGTGACCAGTGGGCCATTTAATGGTTCTTTCTACTGGGCCATTCTATGATTCTTTCTACTGGGCCATTCTATGAAAATAAAAATTCCTAGATTATAAATATTAACTAAAATTCTTATTTTCCAATCAACATTCCTCGATTTTTAAAATTGACAACTTAATTAAATGTAAATTAGTTATGACGAGGTATATTTCGCAGTGTCTTATGAAATAGTAAATTCATAAATATGGAACAGTACATATTTTATTCCTGAACGAACATACCGTTTCTAATAAATGTCATATTAATTAAATGTTAAACGCTGAAGCATTTTCCTGGAAAATCCTACGCGGTTTCGTCACGGCGCACGAATACGGCTAGGCGGGTAGGAGATTTTCATCGTCGCGCGGCGTTACCCTAGATCGACATTCTACTGGAGTCGAGTAACCGTGAGATCGCATAAGCGATTTCTGATTCGGTACCAGCTGAGTACGCAATCCGAAATTGCACGCCGTATTTTTTTCGCCGACTCGCTGCGGTTCGCGCGATTTTTTTCCCGCGCCAAAACCGGTTCGTCGCGACAGCGGACACGCGCAGAAAATTGATCACCGCGGCCCGCGCCGCTCATTCAAAACGGCCACGACTGGACATCATTTTAAGCGTCCCTACTCTCGCCTCGGTCATGACATCATGGAACCAAACTGATTTCTCTTTGAATGGCATGAGACATTAGCAGTAATACAGATTCAATGTTCGTTATTCCTTTTTTAATTAATCAAATACGTAATGGACGTCACAGAAAAAAAGAAATATCGAGACATTCGGAAGGAAGCGACTGGAGATGAACAATGAAATACAGGACGTTTCAGAAAAATGATGGTTTTCAAGTTTTAATTAATTAAATTCTGTCATGCGTCTGTAAATGTAAAATCTGTCTGTCATAAATTAAATTCTGTCACACATACAGCCACCACACAGGCACATAATCACACAAACACTACACAGACGCCACACAGATACACCACAAACACTATACAGACACACAGCACACAGCAAGCCAGACACCACACACAAAAAGCACACAGACACAGACAGACGCTACACAAACGTCACACAGACACAGCGACACAGACACAGAGCCACGCATGGAGGACAGTGACAGAAAAAAGGTATCGAGACCTTCGAAGGGAAGCGACCGGAGATGAAGAACGAGATACAGGACGGTTAAGACAAATGGCAGGTTCATAGCTGGGCTCTACGTGGGTGCACCGCCTAGGAAAAAAATTCGCATACCTAGCGAGCGGCGTAATTCATCCGGGAGGAATTTTTGCGTCACGATTGCCTGCTGGCTCGTAAATAACGCGCGCCCCAGTCGACGGGCCGCCCGTCGTGAGACCAGATATAGAACGCTGAATTACAATGCTATAACCCTCTGTGCCGCTGCTGTCATGCTTGCTGCCCAGGGTGGTTAAAGTATTGAAAACAATTCCTCCGTCGCAGTAAGGGTTAGGCTAGGTTAGCCCAGGTTGGGT
>NW_017177029.1:43120-43778 GCF_001652005.2 Ceratina calcarata
GATAACGGAGAGAAATCGAGACCCTGGGTTCACGTTTAGTACAAAACACTAAAAGAAAATTATGGAAAAGCTTGTGAGAAAAATGAAGTGACATCCCAGTTCATAAGCCTTAATTCGAGACGAATGAGAGATTAAATAAAATAATAATAAAATCATCGATCGATGCAATTTAATAAATAAATTATAATAATTATAATTATTTATTATAATCTTCCTAACCATTAATAATTGTCAATATTCCTGTCAGACTTTTTTTTATACACGTTTGTATTCTATAACTTATGAACAGGGGTATAATGTTCTTATTGTTAGCATTAGTTGTTCCATTTGATAACTTTTTTAAGTAATACTTAAAACTAAGTGATAGCATATTCACTCTGTATACGTTAATAAAACAGGATTAAAGCTAGAAATTAATTGTTTATTGAGACACTCACCATTTCACGATGATTGGGGTAGAAAGTCTGCTCGATTAATGGGAACATGTCCTTTCCTAAACGACGTTGTAGTCCAAGTAAGTGCGCGAACACCCATGGTTTATCCTAGGACAACCATAATTCATTAACAGAATTAATAGAAATTAGGTTCTTTAGAAAGGAGGAAGTGAGTATTAAAAAGGAACGATAATTAGAATAAAAATTAACATAATTTCTCTGAA
>NW_017177030.1:0-870 GCF_001652005.2 Ceratina calcarata
TACATAAACTTTTGGGATTGACTGTATAGCCAATACATCCTTAAATGATGGAGATTCAATTCCTAATCTTGATTAATAGCGACAAGAAAAGCGTATACTAATCTGTATACTTATCGATGATCGACGTAAAGAATTGGAAGAGTTTCGAAAAGTTGTTGATCCATTGTTATTATACATGATTGCGTTCTCTTAATTTTTATCTGTTAAGGAAAATGCAACGCGTACGTACGTGCCACATGGAAAGAATGAGTTAATCCAAACCTTTGTATTTCTTTATCTCGTTATAAAATTTCCATTCTTGCATGTACTCGTGTGGAATTTTTATTATTTACCTCTCAATAATCAGCAGACTCTTTATGTTCAATAATATAACAATATGAATTCAATTAATGTTACAAAGAATTAAAGTGATGCATGAATGGTACAAAATAAAATTGAACGATTTCAACAATTTTGAATTAAAATAGAAGACTTCCTAATCTACCGGTTTATGCATTAATTAATATCATAAAGGATCGAAGAGAAATTTTATTAAATCGAAGGAAGTATTCAATGATTGATAAATAAAACATGCGTGGTCCAAAGTATCTCGAGAAATTCTTTTATCCCACCATACGACAGTCGTCATACTTTCTTTTTCGCTTTCTCGCGCGACAGAATTTAAATCCCAGGCAGTCGATTCGAAGCTATGCGACCGAATACCGTTTTTTTCGGTTGTTCTTCAAATTAATCTAATTTAATAAAATGTCATACGCTTAAACTAGTCATAAGTATAGTCAATTCTGGCAGTCCAATGAATCATTTTTCACGTGTTTCAAGTGTAAATTAGAAGAATCAGTTGTAAATATTTTAATATAATGGGGATATACA
>NW_017177031.1:0-870 GCF_001652005.2 Ceratina calcarata
CGTATCAGTTATTTTAGTTTTGTCTAGGATTAGCAAAAAATGATTTTTGGTAAATTAATATTGTTTATTGAAATTAATGAATTAGCAACAAATTTTATTTGCATAAAATGTTGGCAATGATGTCATATTTAAATGCCTACATGACTGAGTGATGAGTTTCACAAAAAACTCAGAAAAGTGTCTAAAACATTTTCTATAAACCTCTTAAGTCCTTCCTAATTATCATCAAATAATCGCATGACGTCACTCCTAGTTATCATAAAAAAATCGTATGGCTCGAATGGGTTAATTCTGAGAAAAGGATAGGCGCGTCGATCTGAATGCAGACGGTAAATAACTCGGGCGTTACGCCTACTAAACGTCGGTAATAAGAAGGTTAATGGCAACGGGCCACCGTAACGATGATAACAATCATCATAACCGTAACAGGCGTAATAACCGTAATGACCAGTGGGATGAGATAATACGTTAGCGTCGCAAAATTTGGCGGACGCGTGGAAATTTGTGGCCCCCAGAATGGCGAAGCCGCGTGTCTCCGAGTCGGCCATAATTCCACGAGCCGCGGAATCCGTGTTTCATGGGGCGAGCTTAATCCGTCGACGGGCTATCCGTTCGCTCATTAATGCCTTCTTACGAGTCGTTTGTTTTTCATTGTAAAAAGTATTATTGAATATGGGAGAAAAAATTTCTGACTCAAGAATCGTTGCTTATTCTTACGCCGGTATTTAAAATCGTTGCTTATTCTTAGGCCAGTATTTACAGTCGTTGCTTATTCGTAGGCAGGTATTCAGAGTCGTTGCTGATTCTCAAGCTGGTATTCAGAGTCGTTGCTTATTTTTAGGTCGGTTTTTAGAGTCGTTGCTTATTCTT
>NW_017177032.1:0-871 GCF_001652005.2 Ceratina calcarata
TTTCGTTGAGCAATCAACGCATACGGTTCTGGTCCCCTTTCAGAGTTATTCGAAGAATCGAAGAGGATGTGCGGACAGCCTCCGACTTATATAGTTCACTGGCACGCTGCCGAGTTGATTCAGCGTGCGGCGTACGAAATTGCCGAGAGCCTGTATTCATTTAATTGTATCTTTACAGTAATCGTGATTGACGACGCGACCGTTCGCCTAGCCGCGATAACAACGCGGAGGAAAGAGGGCGACGACACCGACGTTGAAGACGCCGCGATAATCCGTCGGTTAACGAGGACCACGGAAACCAGAAAAAACGGACGGGCAAATTCCCGTACCTCCCGGATAACCCGTAATTCACCGGCGAGAGCAGAACTTTAATAAGTCGGGTAATTTTTTTTATTTGATTCTGTTATTTAATCACGCGTTCTCCATCNTGTATAATACGCATAAATTTATATTGTTTGTTATGAATTACAAACGGCCCCAGCGATTCTGATGGATCGTGTGACAATTCTACAAAGAGATCCATCCGTATCCTATGAAGCATTGATATAATGTATCAAAACCGATACTTGTAAATATGAAACAAGTTTCGAGACATATGTCAATACTTTTTGATAGGAGATGTGATCGCATCTCGTTGGACGATCGTAATGCGTATTCATGCATCAGAATCGGTGAAGACAGTTGGTTTTGTCGTTCACTATCCTACAAGAGATCAAGCTCTATTCGCCCGAGCATGAGATCAATAACGATTGTCACGTCTTCGAGGGAGACGTGTCCGACTACTTGGATGGCCTTCAACAAAATTATCCTCGCGAAGGTCTTCAGGTTGCTGCCGTACGGATATCCGAGGAAGTGCGGGAATTATCTACGC
>NW_017177033.1:0-870 GCF_001652005.2 Ceratina calcarata
AAACCAGCAGTACTACTGCCATGAATGAATTAAAAATTACTCTGTAATTCATGGAGTGATAAGGGTTAATAATATTTTTCTTGCAAAGATAATAAAGCCTGAATGAATTCTACTAAAGAGAGGGTGCCAGTGATCAATGGAAAGGGGGTTTGAATTTGAACAAAGACGTGGGGAGGGGGAGGGGGAGGGGGGAAGGAGAACCGTTTATGTAACGCAGTCAGGGAGACAAAATGCGATATCGCGAGTCTCTCCGCGAGAGAGCGGGGGAATTTCAATGGAGCAGATGATATTCAGCGATTCGCGGAGACGTCAACGTAGGACGGAGGGAGAGGGGGGGGGGGTAACGAAATTGGACCGGCGTGTCAGTGGCATACCAATAAGCGATACGCTAGGCCGAGTTCTGGTCTAGCCTGATCTGGCCTGCTCCCGAGCTTTATTTTCCCTCTGAATGTGACGACGAGAACGGGGCACGTATTTGTCACGCGGAACCCGCCACTCTCCAATTCTTCTTGTTCTTTTTTTTTTCTCTCTCTCTCTCTTTCTTTCTACTTCCTCTCTCCTCGAGAGAAAAGACTGCTGACATTTTTATGCGGCTCGCTTCTATCCACGCGATATCTCCGACCGTGTATCGGCGACCTTCTACGATTTTTTGAGTGTCTACTTTCAGTCGATGGGAAACCAATTATTTTGGCTGCGTTTCGTATATTAAAATTCAAAAGCAAATTGCATATATATATATACAAATTTGTGATAAGAGGAAATGATTTCAATCAGATTTGACGACTGATATGTAGAAAATCTCTAAGCATTTTCCACTAGAGCAGGGCTTCTTAAACTATGGGTCGCGACCCCAAATGGGGTCGCGTAGCA
>NW_017177034.1:0-870 GCF_001652005.2 Ceratina calcarata
TTGTCTTTTTTTAATCATGGTACACGAAAATATTAATAACGTTGAGTAGAAAATTAAGAAATACATTTAAAAAAGAAAATAATTTAGGACAAGTAATGTAACAAATGAAAACTGTTACAGATATTAATTATAATCTCATTACGATAAATAATATTCATAATAGTTTTCAGTTCCTACACTATTCATTTTGTCGGCAAATAAAATAGATACCAGTATATGATTAAGGCCCTCAACAGAAACATATTCCCTGTCTTGCATATGCATGTATTTAAATATACAGAGTTCATCAGCTCCGCTCTAAACTATTCATAGAGAGCTTTTCTTCATCTTTTCTTTTTATTTCATTTGTGCTATTTATAAATTGTGTGCACTCTTGTTTTTGCGTATTCCGACTTTTATCACTATATATTACTTGCCGTCGGGACGCTGGCGCGTCCCTTGATCGCGTGGAATGCGATTCTCGATGCTGAATTCAATTTGATGAAAATTAATACATCTTCATGTGTGTTCTTAGTATACTCGCAAGTTGAATTCAAACAGACTTGGGACTTGAATGACACAAAAACCGTTCAAGTAATTTACATTTTCCAGTACAGATTTGAATTCCTGAACCAGTTTAACTATAAACTGAAATTAAATTGGACTAACTTTGCTCGAACGCCTACTTTGGAGTACGATCAAGAGTTTCCAATTTACATTCAATTTTGTATGAAAGTAAACACGTGTACTTCCAAATTTGAACCATCAAGTGCCTTTCCTTCGTTTAATTTTCACTTACTTATTTATTTCGCAAAAATAACATACACACATATTTGTCCATGTATTATCCTCTTGACAAATAATTTGCACAGAAAGTACGTATAATGTTTT
>NW_017177035.1:0-870 GCF_001652005.2 Ceratina calcarata
TTATTTTATTTTATTTTATTTTATCTATTAAATTTTATTTTATCTTTTATTTATTCTACCTTTTATTTCCTTTTATTTTATTTTATTTTATCTTATACCGCAACTAATTTTAAGTATGAATAATAGCTTTTTCTAGCTATGAATCATAAGCTTGCTATACCTTTCATTCAAATAAACCTAAACCACGCATCCACAGCTCAGTCTCTTTTGGAGAGATACATTTCGCGAAGAAATGTATGTGTTGCCATTGTATCAGAACCTTATAATTCCTGTAGGCCTGGCTGGTTCGGCGACACCTCGTGCAGAGCCGCAATTGTTGCAGAAGGGTTCTCTTCTCAACAAACAAGTCTAGTCACCTGTAAAAATAATATTGTTGCTATTATCATCCGTTCCTTAGTAATAGTCTCTGTTTACTATCCTCCTAACGAAAAACGTGTCGATTTTGAGAATCAACTTCGGATAATATCCAAGATTATCAACCATCGAAAAGGCCTTTCGATTATTANTCTCAGGGTTCCTCGATCGTGGACGTCACTTTTGCAAATAAAACATCCCATATCACTGGTTGGCGTGTTGAAGAGATTGAAACACTATCTGACCACCAGTACATAAGTTTTATAGTACCTTCATCCTCTCCAGACTCCAGAAAAAACAAGGACTGCATATTCCCTAGATGGAATTTGAAGTCGTTGAAGGAGGACGTCTGTGAAGCTGCGGCTGTAACAGACGCCTGGAATAGATTTATGACATCAATATCCCCTTTTTATAAAGGGATCAAGAATATTAACTCTTCACTAACTAACCTTTGTAATCTATCAATGACTAGAAAGTTTTCTACTTCTAAACTCCCTCCTCAGCCGTGGTGGTCCG
>NW_017177036.1:0-868 GCF_001652005.2 Ceratina calcarata
ATATAATATGTATGTACAGTATCTTTAGAAATATGAATGTACAGTGTGTCTGTTCGTACATGTTTCAAAACTGAGTAGCTTTTCTAATATTGATGCCTACTATTTAAATTCTTTTTTAGAATTTAAAAGAATTAATTCACTATAAGATATATGTATTGTAGAAACATCTTCGTCCGATCTCAATTTCGAATTATTTCCAGTGATAAATTAAAATAGGACACCCTGTATGATATATTAATGAAGATTCACTGAATATTATTAAATACAATGAGATGTTAAGTCTTTAATCAGGTGCCCGTTGGCACGTGTATCCACACGATGTCGATGTCGGTAAAGAGAAAGACAAAAGTCATCCAAGTGGCCTGTAATAAAGCGTACGCAATGCATAAATCAGTGAGAAGAGATAAGTAAAGAGTGACAGCCTTATGGAACCTCGCGGTTCAAAAAAATCTGAACACCAATCTCTGTAATTTTTGACGCCCTCAAGAATATACTGGACCGAAAAGTAAGAAACACCAAGTAAAACTGTCATTGGTCCAGTGCAAGAAAATATATTTAGGGTAAAATAAAGTAAAATGCAGATGTAAGAATAATAAATTTACTGGTTCCGACTTTTTTAACAAACGACAAGATGCTGAGGTACCTATCGTGCTAGAAAAAAAAAGGATTGGTGAATCTAAACGTCAGTACGCGCCGAGACAATCATTCTGTGGGATTTCATAAACCTTCCTTGCCGGTTTGAACCAATTTTTACTCACTTTTCCTGCCGCATTTTAATACGGCCGTTGCTAATTTCTCCTGAGTGCATAAATGGAAATATAAAATTATATTTCATTATCTTTACTTATTTCAACGGATTGTTTGACGG
>NW_017177037.1:0-869 GCF_001652005.2 Ceratina calcarata
ATATGCAAGAGAGACTGGTTGACAGAATTGAGGATATTGGTAAGAGAATGTCTGCGAGGAGCGAAGCTGCTGAAAAAAAGCTGACTGCTTCTTTAGTTTCGCTGGATCGAGTTATGGAAGGAGCAAATGGAATGATATCAAAGATGGTTCAGATTTCCCAAAACAATTTAGAGGCAGAGAGATTAAAATTAAGAGGTCTAGAGTTAAAGAGTACAATTGGTTTTAGAGGAAATTTGAGTAGTAGCCATGTTTAAACTGAAGAGGTTAACTTAGAGTCGACTAAGAGAAGAGTAGATGAAAGCACTGATTCACGTAAAACTAAAGTTATCGATGTTGNTGATGTAATTGATGTACAGATTCAAGGTCCGCAGAATCTTTCGGAAATGAAAGTATTGAAGCGGAAAAATCTGGTTAGAGATATCATCATTAATCATTTAGATGAGAGTTATCACAAGAGGATTTTTAATGAGTCTGATCCGAGAGAGATTTTGAAGAAGTTAAGAGGATATAGGAAGAATGAGTCGAATGTAACACATGCTTCAGTAAGGACGAGGCTGTATCAAATTAAGATGAAGAAAGGTGAAAGGATTAATGATTTCTGTGAAAGGTTTGATTCGATAATTCGAGAATATGAGGCTTGCGAGGATGCTGTGCCTTTAACTGAACAGGAGAAAAGATCGTCATTTTATCAGGCGGTATGTTCGATAGTTGTTGAACTTCGAAATGCTGACTTGATGACTAGACAGACTCATAAGAAGGAGATGAGCTTAGAGGACATCAAATCTTTTCTCTTACAGTTGGAAGCAGAGAAGAGAGCTGACAATGTAGAGGAAATTAGAGTTCAAAGAACATTTAGAGATCGTCAGCAT
>NW_017177038.1:0-868 GCF_001652005.2 Ceratina calcarata
AGAGACACTTAAATAAATCCTCTCTGAACACGTCTCTAAAGTTCGGCAAAATCGGTACGCGATAGAATCAGACATAACATTTTTACGAACCCCATAATCACTAATCTGCTTCCGTCGAGACGAAGGAAGAATGCCTCTCTCTCGACGGAAGAAATAATACCAGTCAGAAAGGGGAGGGGAGACATAATAAAATGGTATCAAAACTGTATTTAAATTTGTACCGTGGAAGCGAAGGAATCCTCGAATCTCGTAACCGAGAGCCGAGTTTCACTATTCTTAAACGCACGGCGGCGATATGATCGAAATTCCGCAAATCTTACGACACTGGGCTAGGGGGTTGGACGCGCAAGACGCGCGACGCCGGGGCAAGGACGTGTGTCCGGGGATCCGACGGCGACCGGGGGTCGAGAACGACGGGGGGGGGTCGGGGAAGGGGTTGGTAGCCACGACATTCCAAAATGCTTTCTCTCCCTACCCCGGGCAATGGTCGAGTTCCTGCGCCGCCGGCTGACCCGGCCATTCCCTATCCTTCATCCGAGCATTTCCATCCCTCTGGCAACGTCCAGCGAATGCGACCATGCGTCATCCTGCCATGATCTATGCCCGTCGGCCGCGCTGCGCTGGCATTACCACTCGCGGACTCGCACCCACGCGTTTTCTCTGTGAGTCCGCGTGGCCGTTGTTCTCGCCAAAACCGAGTCATCTACATAAGGACGCGTGCCAGCTTGGACACAGTCCTTAAATACACTCGTGCACAAAATTCCTCTACTTCGACGCTTGTCACCACAATAACTGGTCGACTGCACCGAATTAAAAAAAAAAATCTATCAAAGTTACGAGTCGAGAAATTTCCTATGGAAATTCTACG
>NW_017177039.1:0-868 GCF_001652005.2 Ceratina calcarata
ATATTATATCCATTACAAAAGGGGTAAGCATTCCTTCCCCTGAAATCAGTACAATCCAAGTTAAAAGTTTCCTTATCAAGACAAACCATTTAACAATATTCATTTAAGTACAGTTACAATTACATAATCAGCCAGCATCTCAACAATAACACATCATTAATTAATTATACATCAACCTCTTTTTATATTCAAATCAGCAAGGCATAGCACCAGTAGATTCCTAGCAAATAATTCCACTTTCTCCAACAATAACCAGCAAAAACTCATTTCCCCTTTTTATAAGTCTATTGTATACTATGGCAGACCTTCAATACTTTTATCCCTCTAGCTTATACCTGACCAAAATACAGCCGACCAAGCCGTGACCATTACCATTCCAAGCCTTGGAAAGAAAAAAAACTCCAACATTATCAAACTGATGAATAAACAAATGAAAGCCAAAAACAATTCCCAACATATCTCCCCTTAAACCATAACTAATAATACAAATAACAGGATACGAGAACATTACATCTCCCAGTCACAAAAGAACACGCAAAAATTTAATCAGAATATCTACCTTTTATAACAATAAAATCCACCCCCATTTTCCTCAATTTAAAACTTTTTAGTGATAAAAGATCTCAAAGAAACCCTCCCGCATACCGAATACTTTCTGGTAAACCCCATCAAACTATATAACTAGACAATAACAAATTAAATACCTTAACAAGGCCGCATTCTTCTAACAATCATTCAAGAAAAAATGTACAAATTTCCCCCGAACATACTAACTTTCTCCTCAGAATGTACCAACCCATCATAAAATGCACGAACATCTTTTCGCAGCTCTTTCAGGAACTATTCCATACCTGCACCTACCACCCCT
>NW_017177040.1:0-10919 GCF_001652005.2 Ceratina calcarata
GGAGGAAAATCTGGATGATAGTATTTGTGGATGACATGATCCTAGTAGTAACGGGAAAAGCAGAACTGAGAAATGATAGAGAGTTTTCAGAAATCGTAAGAAGGAGCGAGCTAGAGCTGAGCATGGAGAAGTCGAAAGTGCTGATGTTCGAGAAAAAGAGAGGAAGAAAGACGAGGAGAACATGGAATCTAGAAGGAAAGGAAAGGAATTGAAGAGGTAAAATAATAGTGTTACCTGGGTTATATAATGCAGAAAAATGGATGGGGGAACAGAAATATACGTAGAAGGAGAAGAACGATGGCTGCAATAAGGAGAACGTGGAGCATCGGGGAACGGATTTTTAAAGGCAACTACGAGAGAAGAATGAGACTATTTGAAGCATTAGTAACGAACATTACGCTGTATGGAACCGAAATCTGGGGGTGGCAAAAATACCTATAGGACTATATCGGGTAAAGATGAAATACATAAAATGAATTTTGAGACTAGACAGGAGGACACCGAATTACATTGTAGATGAGAAAAGTAAATGCTAGGAGTTGAGTACTCAGACCTTAAAAAGGATGTTTATGTACGAAGAAAAAGCGAGGGTGTCAAGGAAGCAGTGGAAGGAATGAACAAGCTGGAAAGAAAAAAATAGATGAGACTGGAAAAGAAAGGAGGAAAGATGGAGGGAGATAGGAAGATTGGAAAGGGGGAAAGGAATGAATACATGGGAAGGTGTACGAAGAAGGTGATCGTAAAGAGATGGGAAGAAAAATTCAAAGAGAAGACGACGACAGAGAGGAGGAGGAGGATAGAGGAGTCAAGCTACAACAGCGAATACAAGGGGAAGACGATGGAAGGGCAGAGGAGGATGGAAGAGAGGTGGGAAGAGGAAAAGGTGATAGCGTTTCCCATTATTTTTATGCAAATAATGTTTATAAATTGAGAGGATTGATACTAATTGTTTAAAGCCTAATATACAATTAGTCACAAACGATCTATTTCTTTTTTCTTTAAAAAAAGTCTCGTACTATATTGATTAAAAACTTATTGTAAACATTTAATGAGTTGCTAGGATGAATGAATTTTTTTTTAAATACGTATGTAAAAATGGAAAACAGTTTTGAATTTGTACGTGTAAAGTAATGAAAGAATAAAACTTATATTATCGACATACTTACAAGTGTTCATTTATTATTCGTCCTTTCCAATGCTGGATCCTTTGGATATACTTCTGAAAGATGAAAATGTCCATAATTGTATGTAAAAAGAAATGAAAGAAGAAAACTTGTATTAACGATGTACCTTTATGTTATACGTTCACTACGTCGTCTTTCCGCATTTCTTTTGAAAATTGTTCAGTATGTAAACTTTTGGAATTAAGCCCTATAACTTAGTGATCGTCCTTCGATTTGTTCTTCTTTATGTGCTCTTCCATTTATTTCGTCTGATGTTCCTAAAAATATAATTTGACACGTCTGACAATTATACTCCTGACAATTACCGTTTTGAAAAATTTTGAAATGGAAAAAGGAGAGAGAGGAGATAATGAGAACAAATCTTAGTATATTTAGTTAATCAACTAGAAGATGAATGCAGATTGATTCTATTTTTATTTCCACGTTTTCATTGTACTTGCCACAGGGTTGCAATGGAAGTCCGGATCTCAGAAGGTTGAAGAATATTTAACCATCTAAATGAAAGATGAAACTGATTTGTTGTAATAACTGAGACTGATTGTATTGTTATCTGCTACTTTTTATTTGTGTGAAATCAAAATACAGTATATTTAGTTATTTAAATAGAGTTGATTGTTACATTTCAGATGTATGTATAGGATGTTTATGTAAATTGCAAGTTTGTTCCAGGATAAGTTAGTTAAGAATCAAAACGGGGAGGTCAAAGGATTAATATTAAGACTAAATGTTAAGAAATGTTGTAAAATGTAAAACCGGAAGCTCACCCAAAGCTGAAGGGTAAGGATTAATAATTAAATGCAAATACAATCTTCCAAACAAAAAATTTTAGTTTCTCAGGAAGTTCTTCGTCATTACTTTTTACACAAACTGAAGCAATTTTTTTTTCATGAATTTTTTAGAATCACATGGAAAGGGATCTAATCTAGTGTAGCATCCAAAATCGAAATATGGTCGATTCGATAGTTTTTTAGTAATCGTCCATGCCACCTGAAAAAGCACGATTTCGAGAAAAGTGCGTTTTTCCACATTAATTGCTATTGATTAAGCAAAATAAAAGAATTCGCTCTTCCTTGCCGGATAAAAAATCTCGAGTAAATCGCGAAGCATTGTTTAATCGCTGACACATAGAAAGCAAGTGGAGATAATATAAGGGGAACCACCGGTTAATAAAGGTATTCGTGGCCTAGATCGGACAGAAAATTAACTACTGCGTCCATCGTCAAACTCCCTTATACCTACTCCTTCGAAATTATTAAAGTTTCATGAATTAATCAACGTTCAGAAATTAATGGAGCAATTCTGGGAAATCACAACTATAGTAAATTGAGTAGAAATATCTGGTCAATTATTGAAAATCGTTAACAATAGATATAACCGACGCAGGAACTCGTTAAAAGCGAACCGGGTAACAAATCAGACATTGGAAAAACATGCATATTTAAGCAATTTTTTGAATAATTCATGTAGTTCGAACCAGGATTATCGGATCAGTCACGGAGCGATAATAATTGAAGAGTTGAGAGTTAGAAATGGTTAAATCGACTTTCACTTGATTTTCTATTTGAACTGATTAATCGCTCGCAAGTAGGTTTGCCATCCATCCAACTTCCAACTTACAAGATCGTTAACTATCGCTACCGAAAAAACTATCAATTTCAACAAATGTAAGAGTAGTAAATAGGAACAGCAGATGTTTAGAGCGGTAATTAAAAATCGATTTAACCTGTTCTCTGCTCTGTACACTTCAAGTATTTAAATATAATCCTGTTGAGAATTCAAGATTCCAACTGTCATTCGATCATTTATGTTAGTTGCAGCGGGTCGCGCAGAAATAAGTGACTAACCTAGCCCCATAATTGGCTGACTTATCAGAGAGGCTATTCAGACACGGAGGTGTCCGAGTTGTGACGTAGGGCGATG
Source organism: Ceratina calcarata (assembly GCF_001652005.2). NCBI lineage: Eukaryota > Metazoa > Arthropoda > Insecta > Hymenoptera > Apidae > Ceratina > Ceratina calcarata. Next base: position 3,105 of record NW_017177040.1, read on the forward strand.
TTAGGCTAATTAGAGGCCATATAAGCTAAGACAGCTGTCATCGAAAGATGACAATCGCTCGTCGTCTCGCCAGACATTGTGCTAACTCGATCGATTTGATTAATTATTACGTTAATAGTTATTACGCAGGTGCACGATTATAGAATGATATCCTTCGTCGTAAGTGACATTTCAACGTACAATGAATCAACCTAATTAGATTTAGCTAGAAAAATTGATTTCTGATATCATTATAGACAAGTTTGTCCAAAGCTTTCTTTATACAGACTGTCCCAGAAAACACAAATTTTTACTGAAATACTCGAATGTTCCTGTTCCTCTCTTTCTTCTGATTAATGTTAATGAAATTATAGTTAAATGTTTTGGATATAGGATATATCGTTGATGAGTTAGGTCAGTAGTTTTTAACCGATTTTCCACGGAACATTGGTGCTCCGTGAACTTAAAAGAAAGTTTTTTCCGCCAAAATTTCAAAATCGGTGAAAAATTAAAATGGTTATTGGGACGAAAAAGCAAAAGTCTTTAGTTTTATTGTCTTAACTTAAACTTATCTACTTATGTTGGTGTGTATCGATTTCTATAACAGATTTCTATTAAATCACGGATCAATCATTATTAAAAAAAAATTCCAAAACACTTGTCCGAATTATAATTGGATAATCTATTTTCTGCAGTCTTATGAGTTTAACAAGAAGAGGAATAATTCACTACCTTGTTAGCGACATGTACTCACAAAATAAAATTTTCCGAAATAATAATTGAAGACTTTCGGAGTTCTGTTCAAACTGAGTTTAGAACTAAAAGAAACGTGAAAGGTTGACATACAGGGTGTCCCAGAACTCGTGGTACATTTCTTCATGAGAGGTGCCTGAAGTGAGTTTAAACAATATTTTCCTTTATAAAAAAGTTATCCGAAGCGTGGGTGTCAAGTTATTGTCGTAAAACTGTGACCAATCAGAGTGTTTTTAGAAACACTTAGCCCGCAGCAGCTGATGTTTGGAGCAGGTCACTGACAGACATGGACATGTATTTTCTCTTCGAGTGCTACGCTTCGGCATATTAACCCACCGAAATTCTTGCAGGAGTAGGTGAACTTAAAGACGAACAACTAAGTCCAACTCTAATTTTTTTCCCATTTTTATACTTTACCTACTGTGTAATTTATAAAGTTCTTAATTATTTCATTGAATATGTTGCATCTATTCAGTGAACATAACTGACGACTAATTGCTATCTTTTCTCTGATATTTAATCAATTTCTTAGTTGCTCTTGCATGTAACTTTTGTTTTAAGCCTACGTTCTCGTCACGAGCGTGGCATCCGGCAACGCTCGAGGTGGTTGTCGCATCCCTGGTCGCCGCTATACGGGCGTTCTGATTGGTCGAGGTTTTTCGTTAATAACTCGACAGATAACTTTTTTACAAAGGAAAATATTGTTTACAGTCACCTCAGGAAACTCCCATTCAAAAAGGTACTACGAGATCTGGGACACCTATATGAAAGAATAAATGAGGGTAATTATTTCACACATAAGATCAGATACTGAAAATATTTGTAAAAGTCATGAGGGCCAAGTATTCCATTAAAAAAATTGTAACAATTTTCTTCTGTTTATTTTATTTACTGAATGTTCGACTGATATATAAACTGTTATGTAGGTGATTTTTATTTATTATGCAATATAAAAAACATGTGCCGTTTTATTTTACGACTGTGTTTTGCAAAAATCTCTTAAAATTGTAAGTATTCCGTGATTCTGGAAAGGTTAAGAACCACTGAGTTAGATTCACAATCTTGACGGTTACAATTGCATAATGCGTGAACTTAAATTATAAGAAAGTGTAGCACAATTATTTATACTGTTTCATTATTAAGTAAAAATTCTTAATGAATAAAACAAAAATCAGTTTCTAGATATGAGGAATATCTTCATCTGGAAACATGAAACGATTTTCCACTTAGAAAAATAACAGAAACACTTAGTTCCCGAAACGATACCATAAATTTCACTAATTTCATCTTGCCCCGGCTCCGTGCAAAGGCAGAAGCATGGAATGAAACTACTGCTGGCTAAGGTCCAGAAAGCTCGTTCGTTAAGCCGACCGAATTCGCTTAACCGTGTTCTCGCTTGTTGTTCTTATTCTCCTGAACGGATCGCAGGTTCCAGAGCGAGTAACGGAAAGAGGGAGGAAGCTGTTGGTTGTACTAAAGCGTAGATTTTCCGCGGGATGACAAGCAGCCTGGAAATTACTCCGTACCGACGCGACGAGGGACGAATTCAAAGACGGACTCTTTCCTTATTTGTTTATTCCATGCGTCGGGAACCGGTTGGGTCAGCGCCAGCTACGTTATTGCTTCATAAATTCTCTCTCTAGGCATCATTTCGATCCGCGTCGCAAGCACTGTTGACCTTTCACTGCTAGTGAAGGCGTGCCTCAAAGCAAGCCTGACAACTTGCAATCACAAAACAGCTCGATAGATGTATAGAAAATATACATACAGAGTATATATACATATAGTGTATGTACAGTTGCAGATGACAGTTTTCGAACAATTTATTAATATTTAGTTTCACGTCAATTACTATGAATGACAGTTTGGCTTTTTCTGAGTAAACCCCTAATTTAGTGTATAGAGATAATGGTAAGGAGTCCCAAATTCTACTTATTTCTGTAACTAAATCATCGCATTTGGCGAACTTTCGACCTCTCATCAATCGTTTTACCTCACCTCATTGATTTTTTATTGGGTTGAGATCGGGCGATTGTGTAGATTAATTCAAAGCTTGACTTTATTTATGTTGCAATCACACTTTGACTATTCTGGACGTATGTTTGGGATCGATGTCGTGTTGGAACATCCAATTATCTGGCATATGCTCTATAGCATTGTACTTTCTAACATTTCGCGGTACTGTATCTGATCCATTCTATACTGAATATAACAAAGATCAACACCATACCACGAAAATCACCTCCAGGCCATCACATTTTTCCCACCAATTTTGATGTTATCTTGCTTGTGTTTCGTATCATATCGTTTACTAGTCGGATGACGAACGTATCCTCTTCCGCTATTTGAATATAAATTTTTTTATTTACCGCTCTATAATATCTTTTTCCAAACGTCGATCGTGTAATTGAAATATTTTTGTGCAACTAATAAACATGACTTCACATTTTTTTAAAAAAGGTACTGGCTTCGTTGATAATCGGGCGCGGCAGTGTCGAAGGCAGTTGTTGCTCCCCTGTACGTCCACTATATGAACACTCTGATTGGTCCCGGGTCTTCATTAATAATTCGACAACCTCTGCTCGGACAACTTTTTTGCAAAGGAAAATATTGTTTAAAATCACCTCAGCTCCTCCCCATTTTCGGGCGTAGTATTAGTTCTGAGACATCCAGTATACCGAAATATTTGCCCCTCTACAACACTCATCACTGTAATAATTTGACGTATCATTATAAATAAGCGAGATATTGCTTTCTATCAGAACTGCTGCATCAACCTGCATAATATTTTATATTTAGTGTACTTGAAACAGTGTACCTTGTTCAGAATTGAAGCTACCAGGAGATACAGACCGTGTAATGCATTCATGAATAATTGTTCTCATGCAAATGGAAATAAAATAGTTTTTAATCAAAGCTGAGTAGTAGCGGTAGAACCGTTAGTCAGGCATGTTTATTCTTGTAGCCGAGTTCCGCGCGTTAATTAGGTTTGATTAAATTCAGGATCAGTGGGATTCATTTATAACACAAATTCTGAACTCGGACAGGACAGGAGTTAATTAAGTAAACTAATTCCACGCTCGCCCAACTTTGAATAAAATTCGGAACTCGATATCTATTACATTTACTGGAACATTATACGTACGCACATATATTTTTCAGCATAACACATTACATGGTCATAAGGAGAAAATGATAATTGGAAACAGAAGTCAAATAAAACTTTATTTATGACGTATCGCATTTAATATGTATATTGATCATAATTTTATTCGTTTATCTCGATTACAAGTAAGTTCTAAAATCTATATACAGTATATTTCTTACTTAAATTATTCTATAATCTACAAGAGAAAAGAAAAACAAAATGTTACATGCAATTCATTTGTAATACCTACATATGTTACGAAGTTGTGGGCAAATACTGAATGTAGCTTGAATATGTAAATACATACATGTTACAGGTAACATATGCATACGTATATGTATGTATGTATAGTTTGTGTAGTATCAGACTCGAATGTAGACGACACGAAAGGTTGATTGTATTTACAATTACGTTGTATTTACAAGATATTTCCCGTCTTTCAATTATTCGTTCTGACACGTTAGTTGATTTTCTACTATCGTATACAATTGTATCATGTGAAATAACGTATCAAGATACTAAGAGTGTTTTCAATGAAGGTTTAAAAGCTTCCAATGATCTTTACAGATTAAAAAATATGCAGTAAAGTAGTAAATTCGTGTCATCTCACCACGCATATGCACTTATACTACTACGTACATGCACATACATACTTAGACCATGTTGAATGTTTGTCCACAACTTTATAACAAAGCTCTTACAAATAAACTTCATATACCGCTTCTTTTTTCCTCTTCACTAGTAGATTATACTACAATAATTTTGCCGGAAGAGTAGGAAACATCATGCATGTGTATATACAGGGTGCTCCAGAAGAAGTGTTAGAGCCGAAGAGAAGTGATTCTGTAAGTGTTTCTGAATAACAATTTCCTTTACCAAAATGTAAAGTGAGGCATGGTTTTTAACCCCTTCCCGTGCCATTTAGCTCGACGAAACTATCTGTAGTAATTATAAGTACTATCTGTACTAAGTATCTGTTCGCGACTCAGACTCGTGATATTTATGTTTGCCCCACGTATCTGGTCGCGAGTCAGACTCGTGATATTTATGTTTGCCCCAAGCATCTGGTCGCGAGTCAGGCTCGCGATATTCATATTTGGGCAAAAGTCTTCATCGCGAGTCTGAGTCGCTAAAGTACGGGAAGGGGTTAAATTATTAACGAACAGCAGTAACCAATGAGAGCACGTGTAAGGCCCGCGCTTTGCCACGGCCGAACGTCACGATTCGAGCCAACCTATCCGTGGCTGGGCGCAGGTCCTACACGTGCTCTCATTAGTCAATGTTTTTCATCAATAATTCAAAAACCATGGCTCACTTTGCATTTTACCAAAGGAAATTGTTGTTCAGAAACACTTCCAGAACTACCTCTTTTCGGCTCTAACACTTTTTCTGGGATACCCTGCATGTATGTAATAAATCTACTATTGGCATGTTGGTGGTTTGCTATCCTAGCGAAACGAGTAACGAGCTGATTTGCATAAACATGGGTTTGCTCCGATGTTACTGCGATTGACAACGCAACGGTTTCACTGTACTTTATCTGTCACTAGGAACGCATTATACATACATGTACATCCTTGTTTTCATAAGCGTGTCAAACATATCGACGTGAGATTTTACTACATTCGGAAGAGGTACGAAGAGAAATCTTTTGAGGTGGAATACACCCTGTCAAAGGAACAGCACGCTGATGTACTCACCAAGGTGCTTCCAAGGCAACTACACACGTACCACCGTAAGGCACTTGGGATACTCGAGAAGCGAAAACCCTACAGAAGCGGAGATTAAGAAGAAAGGAGACTAAGGAGAGCCAAGGCCATTCCTGCGTTGAGACGATAAAACCAAAGCAGGAGTGTTGAAATAGTTTCTTTTTTATCGTATCTTACTGCAGGGTCCCTACCGCCATACTTACCTTTCGTTATCGATTAACAGTACCCAAGACGTTCAACACGTTCTCTTTTACATTATTAGTAAATTGATTAAATATCAGAGGAAAGAAATCAACTAGTCGTTAGTTATACTAGTAGTTAGTTCACTGAATAAGTGTAACATACTCTATGAAATAACTAATAATTTTATAAATTACATAGTAGTACATAGTAAGACTAAATTCAACTCTAATTCATTTCCATTTTTTATGCTTTATCTACTGTGTAATTTATAAAGTTGTTAGTTATTTCATTGATTCAGTGAACATAACTGACTACTAATTACTTTGTTTCTTCTGATATGTAATCAATTTTTTAGTTGCTCTTGCATGTAACTTTTGTTTTAATTCCACGTTCTCATCAAGAATGTGGCACACGGGTATGGCAGTGTCGAAGGCAGTTGTCGTTCTCCTATGCATCCGCTATACGAGTGCACTGATTGATCGCGATTTTTCGTTAATAATTGGACAAACACGACTGAGACAACATTTTGACAAAGGAAAATATTGTTTAAAATCACCGTAGCTCCTCCCTATTTTCGGGCTTAATACTAGTTTTGGGACACCCTGTGTATTACATATTCTCTTATCGTCGTCTAACCAGTATCTATTATACGGTTCTATACTGTTTAATCAGTAAGTGTAAAACCTTTTACCAAAATAGTACGATCAATAGTTTTTCATTTCGCAAAGTAACAATCTAGTTTTTCTGTACAGTATAAAGCTGAGAAAAAATGGCACGAAGGTATATGCACGTGTCTATTCGCGAAGAATACGTGTGTAACTTATCTTGGAGAGCAACGTAAGATGCATGTCGCCGTGACGACGGAAAAATGTTCTTCGACCAGGTACGACTATTGTTTCTCGCAGTTTTTATTTCTGCTCATTCTGTCCCAGTTCCTTAACAACACAACAGCTTCTTTAGCCGAAACTCGGTTCTGAGCAGGTTTAGCATTCGTCACGACCGGCGTTAAGTTTTTCTTCAAGCACTCAAAATTTTCTGGCGAATTGGAGAAAATTTGAAAAACCGAATTGCTCACAGAATTGGTATAATGAAAATGCGACACAATTTTGTATTTCGTCTAGAATGAACACAAGAAACATAAGGCAAATGAAACACTTGGATCACTGCATTTGCTATACGTGTATTGCCATGCAAAAAGTTATTTACAAAATTGAAGAAACAACTTAAGAAAATATTTGCTTCTCGAATTTTTCAACAATTTAAATATTACAAAAATTCCTTTTATATGTGGGACAAAAGTTTTCGAATCGATATCCTTGATTATTTGAAAAGTCTCCGCCGCAAAATTCGCGCGTTGGAACAGTATTCAGTAAAGTAAACTTTCATTCAATTACGCAGCCGAATTCTGGCGTTCACTCGGTCAGAATAAGAATTAACGATCGCGCTCGTGACACACGCTGCTGGGCACGGCCTGCAGCTTAAGGGGCCTACCCAGTATGACCGCCCGAAATTTAGGTGACATTTTGAAATTTTTTTTAAGACAAGAATTCCATGGAATATTTTTAAACTTTATGGATGTATTTGCCTATGATTGAAGTGTACGAATTTATTTTTTAGTACAAAAATAACGAAAGGCGACCGAGTTATGCTCTATCTTCCGAGACGCCAAAAAAAAGTGTCTCCACTGCTGCAATGATACAGGTCGCTATGATGCCCAAAAAAAACATCCTGTTAAACTAAAAGGTTTTCTCTATCGAATGAACTAGGATATCCGAGAAATGTTGAAATTTGACAAAATGACGGAGTTTTTAAGAAATTTTTCGATTTTTCCTTAAAAAAATTGTCGGTTTTTCGTTGCCAAAATTGCAATTTTCATCTAATCAAGAATATTCTTGTTCACTTTACAATACAGTATGTCCAAAACATTGTGTTAAAATTTCAAGTCAATCGGACAATTGGTCTTTGAGGTAGAGCTGCAGCAGAAAAACACTGTTTCGAGAAAAACGCGTTTAAAGTATTAACTATTACATTATTACTTATATT
>NW_017177040.1:12192-17263 GCF_001652005.2 Ceratina calcarata
AGGTATAAACTTTCGAAAAATGAAAAAAAAGAATCGATTTTTTTTAAATTTCACACTTCTTGGACCCTTTAAATTAACAGTTAGAATAATCGTTTTAACTATTTTGAATACTATATCAGAGGTCCATCGACATTTTCTTTCGCGCGCAGTTTCTTTCGTTCGCGAGTAAGTTCGTTAATAAAACAGCTGTACGGACCGCGGCAAAAGCTGAGAATAGATTTTAAAGATTTAAGGAAGACCCGCAAGCAAATGTGTCGCGGAATTAAATGTCCGTTTTCACTCGAGGTAAATTGTTTGCTGGCAGCTGCCAAGAGAGGCTTCTATGGGGACTATCCACCCCTGCGCGAACGAGGGTGAAAATTCGCGGCTGTTGAATATATTCATGATTCGGGGATGGCAGAAATCAGGTCGACAGCGTCGCTTTAAAATTTCGTTCGAACGATCGAGCGACAAATCGAACGCTGCATCGTGCCGCGTCGCCATGGTTGACTGCGAATTTTATGCACGCAGCCGGCTAGACCCGGCAACCTTCGTAAATTTGTATTCCCTGAGGGATGAGGCGAATGCCGCTAGCTGGCGTGTGGTTAGAAGACGATATTTGTTTACGCGAGCTGCTGTACGTTGAAGCAGTTTCATAAGATTTCACATGTTTTGTAAGATAAAATTTCTATTTATTTCACTCTCAATAAAATATTAGAATAATAAACTTGTTGGATTATTTAAAAATATATACATATCACACACATATTTCTAAAGTGACACAAGTCAAAAAACTATACAGGGTGTGAACCTACTAGAGGGCAATATTTGAGGATCGTATTCGTGGAGCCAAAATAAGACGAAAATCAAGAGTGATAAAATTACGTTTTGAGCTTCATTAATTAGTTATTAATAAATAAAAATTCGGCGTTTTTGCATGTGAATCTGGTATCTGGTTTGCTGAGAAAAAGGTACGATAGCTCGCGAACAAATAACGTGTAAAGTGACGGGGTACATCAGGTAGAGATGACATTTATTTTCCAGATAGTGGGTCACAAGAATATTCGTACCACCTGAACTGCCGATTTTAAGCAATTGATGTTTGTTTACAATGCAATCTACAAAGTTCTTATGAATAGGAATGTATGTTGGAATTACAAAGCTTTCAAACCTATATAAACTTATTGCAAAACAATATATCAATATAACAAACATGAAATTTTACGTAAGCAGGAACAAAATTGATCTCACAGGAGTTTCCGTACTATAGAAATTCGTCCTGTATAAAATCGAAATATTTGCGAATATAGCCTGTGTTTTAACTGAAAATCTTGTTGGATGTAGTACACATGTTATTAATATCACTTATTGCATTACTACGATTCGTTACTAATTAAACAAGCCGAAAAAGTTTCCATAAGTGCAACGAAAACCGCTGAACTAGAGAACATATGAATGTAAAATTTTTAGGTTTAGTTTCGTTTGCAAAATATTTTAAATAAAAAGAAGTTGTAGGTTCCCGGTCAACTTCAGACTGAAGCACAAAGATATGGTTAGAAGTACCCTGAGTTTCTTCCAGAAAATGCTTACTACAGCTGTGCATGCTCGGCTTGGTGTGCCTCTAAGCACAAATACATATGCGCTTTTACAGCCGACTCGTATCAATGTGCTAAAACCATTTACCACTTCTCAATATCGTCAAATAAAACTTTTGCTATTTATTGTCGTAAGAGACGAAGACGAGAAACCCTGCAAGTTTTTATGTATATGAGTCACCAACCAACCTCCAAGTTTCAGGAGTTGCCAACGTGGAGAGAACAACTTGAATTCATTTTTCCACGAAGACCGGAAACTTATTTTTCCTTCATAACAGATTTTATGATAGTGTGTTCAGTTTAGTTCTTGAACCGCGTACGAACTGAAAATCTCAGAGCATGAAACGGTGATCTTTATTTTTATTTGACTGTGCAATTAAATTGCTTAGTCGTTCGGGGCAGAAAACTTCAAAAATATAAAAATCGTGCGGAGCAAGTAACTGTCGCATAGAACTTGGCCTTTTTTTGTACATAATAAATTGTGATGGAATATATTTACGATAAGCAGTCAACTTTCACATGCATTTCATGCTTTCAACAGTATCAGCTTAAATGTGGCAAATTATTCTGAGTGTTTGTTAGGCCGAACATTCAAATTAACGTTTAAAATATTTTGCCTCGACATTTGAGGTGTTCGGAACAACAAACAGTATCGGAAATGTCGGGCCTTATACCGTTTTTTATACCGACAGAATTACGAATTTCTATCATCGAAAGGCAACTGAAAACCTTTTCTTGCTCTGAGAGCTCTTCAATTAGTAAAAAACGAATGAAGATACTCGACTGAAAATCAATGTTATTTTTTGTTTGAATCTCATGAGAATTTCGGTATCGAGGCCAGCTGCTGCATCTCATTCACGATTAGTCTAGCCACTCAGACGCTATACACAGATCACAAACTGAAAATAACATTGCATTTTCGTCGTTTATCAACCAGACCCAATATCCATTAATACAAACCTCACCACCGGACCTATAGGAAAATAATAGCGAGCGACCGTTCTTTCAGAGGCATTCTAAACAGATTCATAGCTATCACTAAAAACGCAGACATTTTTCATCAGAAAATCATATTTCTTGACACCTCTGTGATCAAACATTCTCCTGAATCACATGATGACATTTGGATTCTGCTTGTATTTTTAGTTGAATCCTATGTAGAATTTTTGTCATAAGTATTGTAAACAAAGAAAATACACATAACACAGATATGTATTTTCTTTATTTTACAGATACAGATATGTATGATCATTAGATTGTGAATTTTATGCATTTGTAGAAAAATGGTGTGTACAGAATATATAAAAAATAAATTCAATGTATAAGGACAAAATGACAAAAGTGAAATACATATTATTATTTTTAACCCTTAACGGTCAATGGCGTCACAGTGGCGGCATTTGCAATCCGTCGTCAAAGTCAGTGTCGCCAGCCTGGCGGCTTAATATCGTTGATGATCATGGAACAACTAACAATTACAAATATCACACTTTGGAAAGTTACAGAAATGAAAAATTTATGCTTTTATGTATTGTAAGTGCCATTATGATGTGGTTATTCAAAAGTAAAGACTCGTGGAATAGTGTAATAGTAGAGAAATATATTTAAAGTTAATATAAATTGCATCAAATAGGAACTAATCAGCTCTGCACACTAGCAGTGTCCATATCCCATTAAACACTAAATCCTGTCTGTGTAACGATAGAAAATGCCAGACGATTGAATTATAGATAGACGTTTCTTGAATGAACTGAAAATGGTTCTCGCGTTGACTAATCGTTGGGAATATACCGTCAGAGGGTATCGATCATTCTTACACTTTTCCCGGTTTTCACGTGGATGTATGTAGGTGCTTTAGATTAGGATGTAGGTGCTAGTAGGGCACGCGATTTAGAATTTAGTTAGGCGACGAAACGTTCGATTAAGGAATAGGGAACGCCTGGAGTAGGAAAGGACGTAATCGTCTAAAAGTATACGATTTGTAGATTAACGAACGAAAATAAGATATCGAAATGATAAATCGAACCGGAGCGAAGCGAGGTAGGCAATTAAGGTGCGATTTAAAATATACGTGACGAAAACATAATACAATTTTTATCTGGTCTTCACGACGGTCCATCAACCTTAAAAAAGACAAGCACTTCTCAGCGAAGACAAGTTGCCAATGATTTATTGTACAAGCGAAACAAATTTTTCCTGAACAAATCACCTAACCGACCGATTACTTCATTCTGTGATAATTTTGAATGGACGTTGAATGGATTAAAATAAAGTAAAAAGAATGAATAGGGAAAAAGAGACGTACAATAGCTCAATCACTGGGACAGCAGAGTGATCGCGCCAACAGGAGGGAATATTAACTGTGATTTAATAGGGAGAATTTTCAGATTCGCGTCACTACTATCCCTGTTTAACTCGCTTCAGCATGTTTATAGGTCTCTCTTTCGCTTTTTCATTTCTGCCGACGGCCTTCTACTCTTTTGCTGTTGCACTCTGTTTTTTCGGTATCAAACGCTATGTGTTGTGAAACGATTCGAGCAAAACACGCCAAACCATGATAAATTCAGACGCCATCGGTGAAACTAATTGCACTTCACTTCGTCGAAGGAATTATTGTAACATGTGGAACATGGAAAGGAATAGAAGGTTAAATTTAAAGCAAATCTACACTGAGAACAATATGGCATGGTTGCTGCATCAAATTGCTACAAAATAATAATTGCATTTTCCTCGATGAACGGTTTATCGATTTTTTTATAATATAAATTTTTTTTCAATGTACATTATGTACATATGAGTGTTCGTGCGGATATCATGAAAATGTCTTCGAAGGTAGTCGCTTAAAAACTAATTTTAGGACCGTTGAGAACTTCTAACGAGTCGCTTAACTTTCGCGCTCCGTACTTGCATACTTCACATACCACGTTCATTCTCGCACACGTGCCCTCCAAAATTATTTCAGCGACGTGCAGGCAGTACTAAAGTTTTCACTTTTCATTCAAAGCACAAGGCTGAAAAGAAATCGTTCGTACATGTTCTGAATATTACTCTAACACATAATAAAAATTGAAATAATTAGGTTAAATCTTAAGAAAAAAATGGAGGGCTAAACGTAAAACAGTCACGTAACAACGGTGAATATTGACATTTGAACGACTTTTGATTTAAGATTTATGTACACCTTTTAATGTCTACCACTTGTTTCGATTTCGATCGACTTCAATCAAATTTGCAGTATGTATACAGGGTGTCCCAAAACTCGTGTAACATATTGAAATCGGTAGTTGCTGGCCTAATTTTAAACAACATTTTCCTTAGCGAAAAAGTTGTCCGGGGCGTGGTTTAGGAGTTATTAACAAAAAACCCCGACCAATCAGAGCGCTTGGTTAGCGTGAGCTCCGGCACAAGAGCGTTGGCTCGGATCCGGACGCCCGGCCTATCAACAATCTATCATTTCCCCATCCATTCCATTTGAATAACGATCAAATGTATTAATT
>NW_017177040.1:18924-22182 GCF_001652005.2 Ceratina calcarata
ATGTACATATGAGTGTTCGTGCGGATATCATGAAAATGTCTTCGAAGGTAGTCGCTTAAAAACTAATTTTAGGACCGTTGAGAACTTCTAACGAGTCGCTTAACTTTCGCGCTCCGTACTTGCATACTTCACATACCACGTTCATTCTCGCACACGTGCCCTCCAAAATTATTTCAGCGACGTGCAGGCAGTACTAAAGTTTTCACTTTTCATTCAAAGCACAAGGCTGAAAAGAAATCGTTCGTACATGTTCTGAATATTACTCTAACACATAATAAAAATTGAAATAATTAGGTTAAATCTTAAGAAAAAAATGGAGGGCTAAACGTAAAACAGTCACGTAACAACGGTGAATATTGACATTTGAACGACTTTTGATTTAAGATTTATGTACACCTTTTAATGTCTACCACTTGTTTCGATTTCGATCGACTTCAATCAAATTTGCAGTATGTATACAGGGTGTCCCAAAACTCGTGTAACATATTGAAATCGGTAGTTGCTGGCCTAATTTTAAACAACATTTTCCTTAGCGAAAAAGTTGTCCGGGGCGTGGTTTAGGAGTTATTAACAAAAAACCCCGACCAATCAGAGCGCTTGGTTAGCGTGAGCTCCGGCACAAGAGCGTTGGCTCGGATCCGGACGCCCGGCCTATCAACAATCTATCATTTCCCCATCCATTCCATTTGAATAACGATCAAATGTATTAATTCTTATTAATTTCCTTGCATTGTTATTTATGTAGTTTATTATTCGTCATTATCTTAAAACGCTTCGTATTGAGCGGAGCACTTGTTCACGCGTCAAAGGCCGGGCGTCCGGATCCGAGCTAACGCTCCCGATTCGGAGCTCGGGCCAACCGAGCGCTCTGATTGGTCGGTGTTTTTTGTTAATAATTCCTCAACCACGCCTCGGACAACTTTTTCGCTAAGGAAAATGTGGTTTAAAATTAGGCCAGCAACTGTCCATTTCAATATCTTGCACTAGTTTTGGAACACCCTGTATGCATACTCGACTGATATAAACAATCAAGGCATGCTGTTTAAATTTTAGTTACACGCCCAGATAAAAAAATTGATAACTGCCATCTCTCCTTCATTCTCCAAGATTTCTACTAATTTCAGTTTTCACCAAATTTTTTGTATATGTCATCTAGTAAGCAAATTTTCTCAAATTTCTAAAAAACAAAAAATTCGATTGGGCTAATATTAAGATAGTTAAGTAACTTCTAATTATAATTATATGTTCCACATGTTACAACTGTACATTTAGATGCATTCAATTCAAATAAAAGAAAACTTCAAATTCAATTCTGAACGCTTACGAAAATGGGAATAAATGTCATTGCAAATGCAAATATCAATTGCATACGAAATACATATATTGTAATATTTTTGTGGGTCAATTAGCCTTTCAAAAATCTAAATGCATATTATATAGACACATGCTCATATTACAATGAATATTTCTGCAACTAATTAAAGAATTCTATTTTTTATTTCACTATTTACGAATTTATAATTGAATTAGATAACCATCTTTTATTTTACAATGACTAGTACGAACAAATTAAGTTAAAAATGTACACGAAATACACAGTTTCCTTTAATTCGAGTTGTGTATAGATCTTGTCCGACACCTCGTAAAACTGCTACTAATTCGCTGGAATTCTGCATAAAAAAAAATAAGGAATAAAATGCAAAGAGTAATATGAAATTGAGAAAGTTTAATGAGGCTAACAGAAAGGATAGAAGTGATAGGTAGCGGAAGACGGTGAAGATAAAGAACGGTGCTGACATTTGTTTAATTTGTTCGCAACTTAGGCCAAGTATTTAATTAGTTAACTTTACATACAGCCACGACCTCAGGTACGCAAGCACTTAGTAGGTAAATTACAAGGCCAGGCATTTCACAACTTTCCGACATCCATCACCGTAATAAACGTGCACCACACTATAACGTTTTACACTGTTACGTTTTAATGATATATGCTCCAATTCACCACGCCCGGAACTTATCTCATCTTTTCTTTTCCTTGTTACTCTATTATTATTTTATTATTTTTGCTATGCAACAATTAATACCATTTCAATCTATAATATTTGGACGAAAATTAGGTTTACCTCACCGACTATAATGTTCATGTACTATTCTACTGCAAATTTGTGGCCGTGTTTTTATCGGTTTTAATTGATTCACCTATTGTTATTATTAATCATTAAGCCTACTCCCTCTAAAGTGATTTATCTGACAAGGAGAGGGTCAGGGTCACGGGAAGTGGATTTTCTTGAAAGTTGCAGAATTTGTATATCTTGACCCCACACTCAAACTCGCAAAGTAATAGTGCGCACTTCTCAAGATTTTCCAAGAAAATCAAATTTGAAAATTGTGCTAGTTGTACAGTTAAGAGCAGAACTGAACACACGCTATTTAAAATTGAATAACATTTGAAAAATTGGACCAAACAACCTGAGTTTTTTGAGTAGTCAAGAGCATTAGTTTACTAAATTACGTGTATAAAAGATTGCGAAAAAATTGAAATTAAGTAAAAAGGGAAGTGTTCCGTCCGTTCAACGGAAAAAATAGAATTTATGACCAGTTAGCATTAAGAGGGATTAACTCGTCACCAAACAGCCTTTTCCAGTCACACAGAAAAGGAAACAGAGTTGTCTTGAAGTAAAAAGGCACTTCAACGCATTTCCAAGAACTGATTGCCAGCCCAAACGAAGGACAAGGCATTTTTCCAACTCCGCTGTCCCACAACAGTCTGTCTGAGGGTTGGACAGTTGGTCCGAAGGAGCACTCGGCAGTTAGTAAGGAGAGTTAGTAAGGAGAGTTATGCCCAATCCCCACAGACCTTGCGGTGCGGTGCGGTGCGGCGTTTTTCGAGCCGACCGTGAGCTCGATCAGGGCCGAAAACCAAGTTTACAGCATATACTGAAAGCGTGTAAAAGCCGGAGGCTTCGAGGGGCCCCAGAGAAGTTGCGTCGAAACTTAGGAGATCGAGGACTAAGAGTACGGTCAAACCACCCGCTGTTCACTTTCAAATAGGTTTTTAAGTCCCAAAAAGGTCGATTTTTATGGCCTGTGCGGCGTTCAGGAAAAAATCGCAGCCTGCGATTTTTTCCCGAACGCCGCATGCGAACTTTCTGTAGGAGATTCTTCCAGCTTGCAAAAAACAAGTATAATAATATACTATAATAATGATAACTATTTTTTTAAATCATATTCACTTTTCTCAATTTTAAATATAATTTA
>NW_017177040.1:23024-23745 GCF_001652005.2 Ceratina calcarata
ATTTCATGCCGAGTTCCCCGTAAGATAGGACCCCATAGTTAGAACCTTCAAACGGCAAGATACGGCAGTGGAAAATGTGCTGGTCAGACCCAAAAATGCCGCACCGCACCGCACCGCAAGGTCTGTGGGGATTGACCATTAGTGAGAAGAGTTTATTAAGAACACGAGCGCGTGCAACATACGAAATCTCTGGGCATCGTGCGGCCCTCGGCCACCGTTCGGGTTTGTGAAATCGCGACGGATCCACATTCGAGCGAAGTAAAATCTATCGTCCACCGTTCGGGCTTGTGGAATCACAACGGATTCCCTCAACGACATTTGCCTATCATTCGAGGCATAATTCTCAGTTAACTGGACGACATGTGCCGACCGTATCGAGGCATAATTCCTAGTCAACTGGATGACATTCGCCGCGGATCATTCGAAGCTTAACTTCTCAGACAACTTGGACGACATTTGAAGACCGAATCGAGGCATCATACGAGCAGCAAAGTGAAATCCATTAATTACCATTCGTTCGTTAAACTTCTTGATTAATCGTAAGCAAATCAAATTTAAAAATAAACTAGGGTTTTTTATGCCGAATGGCTTTTTTCCTCAAAATCTGTATTATTTATTTCAACCCAGAAAAATCGAATTACGTATAACTAACCTGTCTTACCACCTACGGTACAATTAGGTCATAACAGAAAGGAAAAATGTCAAGGTCACGTTTTTCAAC
>NW_017177040.1:25008-29917 GCF_001652005.2 Ceratina calcarata
GCATTGTTATTCATGTAGTTTATTATTCGTTATTTTCTTAAAACGCTTCGTATTAAGCCGAGTGGTTGTTCACGCGTCAAAGGCCGGACGTCCGGATCCGAGCCAACGCTCCCGAGCCCGGAGCTCGCGCCAACCGAGCGCTCTGATTGGTCGGTGTTTTATGTTAATAACTCCTCAACCACGACTAGGACAACTTTTTCGTTAAGGAAAATGTTTAAAATTACGTCAGGAACCTCCCACTTCAATATCTTACACTAGTTTTAGTGTATAGTATAGTCGTATACTCGTATCGTACGTGG
The DNA here is from genome assembly GCF_001652005.2 of Ceratina calcarata. Classification (NCBI taxonomy): domain Eukaryota; kingdom Metazoa; phylum Arthropoda; class Insecta; order Hymenoptera; family Apidae; genus Ceratina; species Ceratina calcarata. The sequence continues at coordinate 25,308 of NW_017177040.1, forward strand.
CATCGTACCCAGTATACTCGTCGTATATGGTATCGTACCCAGTATACTCGTGGTCCCGAGAGTCTAGGACCGTTTCGCGTAGCTTGGAAGGTGGTGGAGGTCCCCCGACACGGTTCAGTATACACGGTAAAGCATTAAGATGCGCAGAACGATCAAAAACTGAATTGTGCCCGGTCCTAGACTTTTGGGACCGCAAGTATAGAACTAGCCTAATTTTCATATTTGAGTTTCTTGGAAAATCTTGACAGCTGCGCGCTATTACTTTGCCAGATTGAGTTTGGGGTCGAGATTTACAAATTCAGCAACCTTTAAGAAAATCCGTTTCCCGTCGCCCTGACGTACTCCTTCTGAGTACGATATTGGTCATTCAAGTATGTTTGATACAGAAGCATGTAACGGAATAATTTCGAGAGTCTTGGAAATTGCAGTATGCATGTTGCATTCACGATTCGGTATTTAATTTATCCAATCCTGTCATAATGAATATGATATGATAGCAGCTGAACTTCTATCAACTAATTAACGTCAGTAATTTTCGAAGATCCCTAAAACGCTTTTTGCGCAAAGAAGTTTGTAGTGGTTCTCTGTAAGCCGTGAAATGTGAAGCGTTTGACTTAGCTGGCATTAATCACTGAGAGCGCACTTCGTAGAGAAGCTGCATTAATTACACACAATATGTAGGTACCAACGCGGAATTTGCATGAGACGTGCTGGCCCTCTAATTAATAGTATGTAAATTGCTCACTCCTGACTACGTCTTCGACTGCGTCGCGGCAATTTCAACAATTAATTGAGGCCAAGCGACCAGTGAAACGATCGCGAGACGAATTTCCATAGTCCGAGCGCGAGTTTGCGTTCGTGTTCCACCATGTCGCGACCCACGGCGCGCGTTGCATTGGTCGCGAACGAATCGCGATCCAGCTGTGGCCATGGCAAGCCACGTGATCCGCCGTTCCTGTCGTTAATTAATTGCCAGAGTGAAATGTTAATTAAAGCGGAAATTAGTATCGCGCGGAGTGCGCGTTCTTGCGGTCCCACCAACGTGAACGGTCGTGCTTCATCCAATTTACGGTGCTCCGCGATACCGCTGAACACGCCTCTTCCTCTCGTCTATTTGGTGTTAATGGGCAACAAATACATACCGTCAACGCTCCTACAATATATTTGCTAATTTATTGGATAATGTCTTTGTTAAATGAAAAAGAGAAGAACAAAATTTTGGCAGGTAAATGCAAATTATTGCATGGAAATTCACAAAAATAGCATTATGATATTCTGTCATTTACAAATAATACATTCTATTAACCCTTCTGCGACCACGTCCTCTGCAAAATGTATTGCTTTGGACGATGCTTCGAATATTGTAACGAAATATGATAATGGTTTTCAGATTCTCTTAACCTCCTTGTAACCTAACAATCTCCCATATTAGATATTAACACGTTAAGCGCCAAGCCTGTTTCGTCTTGCTTACCGTTTAACCCGTTATATCAGATTTCACTGAAATGCTGGTGGAAATTCCTGATATAATTTCAAATTATTTAAAATTTATTAATAGAATGTAACTTTTTTTAACTTCATATCGTCAGTTAATATACATTAACTTGGCCTGCACGAAAAGTATACTGTCAGTTACCGACGATTATGGATGCGTTTCGAGCCTAAAGTTCAGCGTCCGTCTGCAAAAACGGCTCGTAGCATTAACAAGGGAGCATTTGGTCAGGGGACTACAACCCAACAATGATTCAAAGAATTCCGTGAGGAAAATTAAAGTTTCGAAGATGGGTAGGGTTGTGGACGTTGTTCTTCAATTGATAATTGGCAATATAACTCGTGTCGTCTGCTTGGTAATACATCATCAGTATGGCTGCCAACGACGGGGCAAATGTACAGGTGTTATATGCGAAACATTAGTATTTTTAAGTTAATTAATTTCGAAACAATTATGAAACTACAAGTGACAGAAATCTGCAGATTTGCCAACTGCACCAAATCTTGGCCTGGTAAATTAAAGGATGGTACTGCTTCTTTTAATGATTTCTTTAAATTTCTTCCCGCAGATGGAAAATCTGTATGTATAATGTTGCATTATTTTTTTTAACAAATTTATAAATTAACGAAATTTTTTACTACACGAGCATGATCACTCAAATTTTTTGGAAATTTGGAAGTCCTTTCCCATGCTTTTCGTCGATCGAGTTCTTCTTCTTTGTCAAAAATTTTTTTTATTTTCACTTTGGTTTCTCCAATTTTGGGAATCTTGTGAAAACGGGGTCTCGGATGGGTTTTCGCATAACTTTTGGAACCAAGTACACAACAACATACCTTATTTTTTGTTTCATGGGATGTAAATTGCATACTGGTATCATCACCTATCCTGTCATCTTGTTCCATTTTGTATTTCTTTATTAATTTAAATAAAAACAATCCGTTCCTATATAAAGCTTATACATTTACCCCGTCGTTAGCAGCCATATTTATGACGTATCACCGAGCAGACGATACGGGTTATATTACCAATAACGAATTAAGATCGTCAAAGAATGACTCAAGAGATTGCAAAAGATCTAAAAATTGATAAAATGAGTCAAAAACTCAGATCAAACTTGTGTCCATCATTTGTCAACCGAAACATCATAAACTGGTTCAACTACTATATGACTATTTACCTTACCTGACCTAGTCGCCGAATATTTCTCCTACACATTTTCACTTCTTCAAACACTTGAATAATTTTTTGCAAGGTAAAATATTTAATTACCAAGCAGCGGCTGGAAACGTGTACGAAAAATAAAAAAATTCAAAAACATTAAAATTTCACATTAATGGAATCAAGAAACGTATTACACCCAAAGATGTATGAAATCGAATGGTTCATATATTGATTATACTGATTAGGTGTCTCACATCGAGCATCTAAAATATCTCGCTTGTTTCTTTACGGTAGAAAAAATGTCAGAGGAAAACATTAGTTGGTTCAGAGGGGCAAATATTATGATAGAAAAAAAGATTTATTCAAGGTTCTATTTTCTGAGATTTCAAGGTCATCGAAATTTTTGTTAAATGGAATGATATATTTCTATTATCGCTACATGATAACCGAGGACCAGACGACTCTAACGATCTGTAATATTATGACCTTCATGGGACCTCCAGTACGAACAATTCATAAAATTAAGGCACTTCATTTATTTATATTATACGATGAAATTGTAAGTATGTGTGAAAAATTAAGTAAACTCATAGGCGTTCTTAAGTTCAGGAATGAAAAAAAGTATAATATAATATGATCGACTTGATCTAAAAATGCGTAAGGTCTTTGCTATTAAATGTAAAGGGCTTCTAACCATAACCATTTCGCACATATTGCTGACAAAAGGCCGTGGAGAATTCGAGTTGTCCTCGTGGTATCTGATGCAAACAACCAACTGAAATGTTAATTGAAACAGAAATCACTGTCACGCGTTGCACTCTTGATCAGATTTATAGCGTTGTCTCCGCCACTGTGATACATTCGGAATTTCTGCTTCCGTTTCCGCTTCTATTTTTAACCCCATCGAATTGCGCCGACAATCCAATTAACGAATTTAAAAGGAAAAAGCTGGCACATGTTGCAGGCAATTCTATTTATATATTTTATTTAAAATTAGTTAAGCGATGCAATAATTCGCTGGGATATTCACATTCGTAATATGCATTTAGCAGTACAGAAACAGTCTTGTATATAAATTCTTTTCTTTATACAAAAAAACCCATTTAATAGTAAAATAAGTAGAAATGGTCAATCTATAATCAGACGTGTTTGCCTGTCGATTGAAAAAGGAAATGTGACTTCGGATTAAGCGTCAAAAACTGAAGCGAACGAAACTCGGGAAACGATAGAGGCCGAATAGATGGGCGGTACGCGCGATCGATCGTAGGAAAGTGGAAAAACGTCGCGAATACATGTCGCCTGCAGAAGGCTCGTGATTCACAGCTCGATGAAAGTTTGCAGATCGTAAAATAAGAGACTTTTTTTTATTGTGCTACTTCTAATCCAATAGGAAGTTTCTTTCCTCTTTTCAACCAATCATTTTATTTCCAAAACTTGACTATCAACAACGATAATTTATCAGTGAGTGACCCAAAGATTAGGGGTTTTTTCGCCTGTTTCTGCTGTATTGAATTTTGCAATCATTTCTGTGCCAAATGGCAGTTCATGAATCGTTCTGAATTTTTAAATTGAGATGACGATTCAGTTTTAAGATATCACAGATCACAGGTCATTAATGATTCATATTCCATTCTAGGACGTACAGCCTTTTACACCATTCGGATGACTTCAAAAACTCTTCTCAGGTTTTTCCTAGTGCAAGTAATGAATTCAAAGAAGGAATATAAAAATTCATAAAGACCAATATTTCTATTTTTATGAAACATCGATTAAAAATATTCGTAAGATATGTAAATAATATGGAATTTTTATCTAAATGTTAACTTACTTTGACCTCCTACAGAAACTAATTGTTATTTCAACTTGAAAATTGACACTGATTCATGTCTCGATGCAAGCTATCATTTGGCACCAAAAAAGGTTAAAATATTAAGAAACTCAAGAGAGGCGAATTTTG
>NW_017177040.1:31735-33989 GCF_001652005.2 Ceratina calcarata
AGAAGAAGAAAAGGAAGAAAGGAATGAAAATACGTTGGGCGTATAGTTTATGTCGTTTCCTTGACAATCGAGCCACATTGGATCGTGCTATGGCTCATAAAACGTGCACCGACATCGTAAATACTCACAATATATCGCGTAAAGGCATATCATTATCTTTTATCGACAGGAGGACACGTTTTCGATACGTATTACATAAACTAGACTTGTATACTGTTATAAATTCAATGGAAGTAAAATTCAGTAGAAAACATGTTGAAAACGTACTAACGAAGACAGCAGCAATTGTTACATTTTTTCCATCCAATAAACATTAATTTTTTAATTTATATATTCCATATTTTTATTTTATATCTCATTTTGAATCTTATATTAAGCCGTATCTTCAACTTTCTTTGATAACGGCACAACGGTAGTCGTTTACGTTGGTCATAAAAGTAGTAAAAATCATATCGAAATCGTAAAATTGACAGAAGAGGAATAATGAGAGGAGAAAGAAGGATAAGAGATAAAAAAAGTAGGGGAAAAGAGATGAAAACGAAGATTGGGAAGAAAAGAGGTCGAAAAGATTCAATGACAGAATCCGAGGAAGGAAAGGAATAGGAAGGAAATTAAGAATAGAGAAAGCAAAAGTTGAGTGGTATGAGAAGCACGATGAGGGATTTCCTAAGGGTTGAAGAGGCATTAAGTTGACACGTAAAGAGGGATCAGCCTTACGTCTGTTAAACCTGACGATCAAACAAGCATTTTGCCTACTCTGCTCGCATGGTATAACACGTTAGGCCTAATAAAAGCGACCATGCATTTGTTTTTAGTATTATACAACTGTAACAAAAATCTTCGCGGAAGATGTCTCATATGGGTTAAAAATATAAGATAAAGTGGAATCGTGATCTCGTATGTCTTCAAGCGCGCGAAATACAAGGAATAACTTGGGATGGTTTAAGGAGAAATACTTAAGAAGGGAAGAATATCGCTTTGGAACATAATAGATTTCACTCGATAAACTCCCTAGCAATTGTGTAAGCATTTTTACAATAGAAGATTAAATTAATTCCTATCTAGTGCCATAGTAAACGAGTTAATTTCGTTTTTCAATATCTTACTTCTAAGATAGAAATACGAGTGTAATAATCGTTTCGAACTGTCTGTGCGTGTACGCGTCCAGAGGTAAAAAGGGGCTTAGTATAAGTGCGCGGGAGTGAGTTGTGAGTCGCGATCGAAAAATGGAGAATGGCAGATTGTCGCGTCTGAATTAACTCATTTCCTAGTAGACGGCTACGGTAGTCACATTACTTGTTTAACTTTGGCCCACATATTTATTATATTCTTTATTTTGTCTTACTAATATTTGTATTGATAAAAAAAAAAATTATATATTTGTAACCAAAACATACGAAATGTGGCTTTATGGGAATCGATTTTTAGTTATTACACATATAAGAAGGTTTTCGACTCCATTTTTTTGGAAAGATTACTTTGGCCATACTTAACCACTTGAGGTCGGAATCATTTTACAAAAATCGATCAAAATTTCTTGAATTATTTTATTATGGGCTTACTAAGTAACCAAATAGGAACGTATTAACACGGTATAAGGAAAATTTGATAGAAAATTGAAACCCTGCTGACACAGCTATGATCCTTCAGTGATTGAACATTGAACACAAGAAGTACTAACTAATGAGAGCGCCCGTAGAATGCGCGCTCAGGAAAGAGACTACTGCCTTGGATAGTGCTGCACCCGTATGCTGCATTCGTGATGAGAACGAAAAGAATAACAAATTAGTTAAATATCGGGAAAATGAAAACAATTCTTCGTTAGTTACATTCACTGAATAAGTGTGACATATTCAATGAAATAACTAACAACTTTGTAAATTACAGACTACGTAAAACAATAAAAAATGGAAAAAGTATTACAGTTGGACTTATTCATACGTCAGCAAGTGCATCTGCTCCTAGAAGAATGTCAATGGGTCAATGTGTCGACCCTCGACACTTGAAGGTAGACGAGCAGTGATATTTGGACCAGGACAGTAATATGCACCTGACGTTTCCTTTCGTGAACACTCATGTCACTTTTTCACTGGCAAACTCTGATTCATTAACATCGTCACTTTTATACACAACTTCACTGTCATTTTGATCTATGCATGAACTTCGTTCATTTGACAACAATCGGCCCCTTTCGACCGGCAATTAAGGGTATACAGGAGCGACGGGCCAACTCCGAATTGATCTTGGAGGCCTC
>NW_017177041.1:0-15921 GCF_001652005.2 Ceratina calcarata
TGATTCGAGCGTCCTCTGCTCGTAAATAGTGGTCGTTTAAAGAACTAACATTGACGTAAGTGATATTGGAGAGCAGAAGGAATATAGTCATTCGAGTCAGCCAAATTATGCACAGTGAAAAACAGTACTGATCATGATACAGGACGTCAATTTAATTAATTCAAACGAAGCCAAATTAAGATTAAACAGCCCTTTTGGTGGTTAGCATGTTATTGTTGTATGTCTAACTTAGTTATCGGTGTACTTAGCAAAACACTGTAGATTTGATTAATCTACAGTAAATGACAAAATACTGTACCCGCCGATACGAGGATAGAGATAAATATACATATATACCATTACAGCACTTAACAACAATTTACATACAATCAAATAATCAACTTATTAACTCAGGTGAAGTTGAATTTATTTAACGTGTTTATGTATATATACACGGTATATATATATGTTTGATTAGATTTTGAGGTGTCCAATTCAAGAAGTTACTAATTTTTGGTAAGTGAGAACGGTAAGCACAGCAGGGAGTCGTGTTGCGGTAAAGCCACTTGAAATAGATACGTATGGTCTGGGTTGGGAACAGCAAGTCAAAGGTCATTGTTACTGTAGAAAAGTACTGTCCTTTGAACCTGCCGTTCGCAACCCCAAATCTGTGGAACCGAGTTGCCCTTCAAAAACCACTAAACCAAATACAACAGGTAGTTTTTATTAATGTTTTCTTCTATATTTTTGGTGTGACTAAATATTGTTCATTCTCGCACTTATTAATTATTTAAACTTTCAATGCACATAGATGAAGCAATGTATGAAGTGTGGAGTAATAAAATTGAAATATAAAGAAATAGTAAAATAAATAACGTTCCATCGAAGAATACGAACCTAAGTTGTGTGGAATATTAAAATGTTTTTCCTTCCGAAGATTATCTCTCAAGATATATGCGAATAATCGATTTTGCCATTTTTTTAAAAAAGTATTGAGTGCTATACCATGTTACATGTTAGCCCTGCTTATTAGAACATCGTTTTAACATACTTGTCGATCATTTATTACCTATATATATATTCTTAGATAACAAAAAGGATCGACAATTATAATTGCGAAACTTCATGCCTTTAACATAAGATATGAAAATATTTACATACACGTTCCTTTGATATATCTATAAATGATAAATAAAAAAAGAATCGTGTAATTACCCATGATGAAATGAATTTCTTAATTATACGTATTACTTATAATAAAAATTGAATATTAATTACGAATAGAATGAAAATTATGGTGTGGCAATCAAGTTGAAAAAATATTTCATGCCGAGCACTCCGTACGAATCATAGTTAGGATCTTCAAACGGCAAGGTACGGCACTGGTTGTCCCGGGAAATGTGCACGGTCGGGCCGAAGAACGTTGCGCTCCACTGCAACGCAAGCTCTGTGGGGTAGAGATGTGCGATTACCCGAAAAACCGAGGTTGGGTCGAGCTGGCAAAAGACCGGGCGAGTCCAGGCGATATCTCGATACATCGAAATGCTCGAGCTACTCGGTCGAATCGAGTCGCTTGGGCCCGTCATGCGTCGTGCCGGCTTGGCCGAACGTCATGAGTATGCGCCATGCATGTGTGCGTGAGAGCAAGACGGCACGACGCACGACGCACGACCAGTTTATACGATACGACAGCGTTGAGATAATTTTTCCCGCACGGCTCGCTTCTCCTGTTTTTCGCCAGTATTTCGATCCCCACTACTATTCTCCTCATGCGCCTTCGCTGACCATGCCTAGCATACCCCAATTAAGTACCAGTCTCCACCATGCTTGCGTCGCCCCCACTTTCCGGCCGAGGGATAAATTATGAGAACCCTGAGCTCAACAGACCCAAGCGGCTCACTCCGACGAGCACATTTGTTCATTCGCAAATCCTCTCCGGGTGGTTTTTTGAAAATTTTCCACCTATTAATTTTTAAATCATTGGCTAAATTTCTTAAAACTTCAAGAAGCTAACAGCAAGTATATTCAGAGTTACTGATGAGTTGGCAACAGCTGACAGGAGCAGTATTGAGAAGGGTCTGCGTCCAAGTTGCATAAGGGTGACGTCCAATCTCGGATGGGGCTGTTCCACATCCAATAATTATTGCCAACAAAAAAAAAACTCAACAGGCCCAAGCGGCTCGATGCGACCGAGTAGCTCGAGCATTTCGATGTATCGAATTATCGCCCGGACTCGCCCGGTCTTTTGCCAGCTCAACTCGAGGACCGAGCTACTCGGTTTTTCGGGTACTCGCACATCTCTACTGTGGGGATTGACCATTACGCAACCATGCAAGTTGCGTAGCGGTTGATAACGTATACATGCTCAGAAGCTACTAAGAAGGGACCTAGCCGCTGCAGGAGAATCTAATCCAGGCATGGCCAAAGCAGGGGTCTCGGAATTTATCCCGCACGGCTCGCTTCCCCTATTTTTCGCCCGTATTTCGATCCCCACTACTATTCCCCTCATGCGCGTTCGCGAAGCTCTCCGCAACGCTACCGTGAAAATCACTGCATACCCCCACCAACTATTGGTCCCCACCATGGTCGCGTCGTCCCCACTTTCCGGCCGAGCAACAAATTACGAGATCCCTGCCCTCAAGAAGTGGACACGGTGAAAAGAGCTGAAAATGCACGTATAAGATTTACTATGCTCGTGCCTAGGGTATTCGTCTACAAGCACCCCATCTCGCGACCGGCTTCGTGCATCTCCAGAAAGAAGGGGCGCGTGTCGAGTGACGCAGTACGTGCGTGTGTGCGTGCTGACTGTCAGGCAAGCGAATTTTAAATTCACTCCTCGAGGCTCGGAGTCTTCGAGGCTCTGTGTGTGTTCGAAACCCAGACATTTTTTTTTCTTTGGTGTTTACTCATCTGAAAAAATTCCAACACGTCCGTAGCATAACTGGACACGTCTGAGAATTATTTCAGATTTTTTTGTTACAAAATGTAACCGTGAAAAATAAGAAAGTGCTAAAAATATTTTTGTTCACATAGAAATCGTTCGGATACACTGTCCATATTTTTATGATAGATTCTTATTGTCGCAAGAATTGTTCATGAATTTTTTCAGATTTTTATTTCAGATTTCAGATTCGGCGTTTGCAAGCCCGATCCTGCTTGTCAAAAAAAAAACAGGCAAGATCGCATGTACGTGGATTTCCGTGCGCTAAACAGAATCACTGTTGAAGATCGTTACCCACTCCCTCTAATCATAACCGTAATTACCAGCTCGATCGTTTAGGCAAGGGGAAATACTTTACCCTATTGCATATGGTTTTGAGATTTTATCAAATTCCGATCGCATGCAATTCTATAGAGTAAAACGCGTTTGTGACTCCAGATGGTCATTATGAATTTTTACGAATGCCTTTCGGGTTGACAAATGCACCAGCCATTTTTCAAAGGTCTATAAATAACGCCTTGGGCAAGCCGCGCAATGATGTAGCGTTAGTGTACATGGACGACGTTCTAATTCCGTCAAAATCGGTAGAGGAGAGGATTAAGAAATTAGAGCTTGAATTAGAAGCGTTCGATGCTGCTAAGTTTTCTTTGAATGTGGCGAAATGTAAATTTTTCCAAAAGACGATAGAGTATTTAGGCAGAGAGAGGTTTCTGCCAAAGGTATAAAACCCGGAAAAGAGAAGGTAAAGCTCTCTTCGAGTCATCTGTTCCATGAAACGTAAAACAAGCACAAGACAATTTATGAGATTGGCCAGTTATTTTCGAAAGTTCATTCCCGAGTTTACGTGAGACAGTCACGGACTTGGAGAAGTGTTTGAGAGTTTGAAAAGCACATGTGATGAGTAACACAAAGTGGTGGCCGCTAGCCGTGTTACGTGGAAACTGTGGATCACTAGCTGCTAACAGTGTGATGAGTAACACAAAATGGTGGCTGCTAGCCATTAACACTTTCACAACCGGTGACACCAACGTGGTGCCATAGGCAGGCCAGTCGTTGTATGCCAGTTGTGAAAGTGTTAAGATGACAGTCTGATGATTGGCAGGTCTGTTCGTATGTATGCGTTCTGACTGGATCTGTAGTTGCATTAGGGCAAGAGGTCATGTGTATGCATGCTTCTCGAGGGTGCGAAGCATATCAGGTTGGCCGTGTTAGCGGCAAGACGTTTTTAAGGATGATTGTACATACATGTCAAGGTCGACACGTAGGCAATGAGCAATGTAATCATTGAACACATTGTATATGTCAAGGGACATTGTGTATAGAGATATCGATAACCAATGATTGTCGGTGGCAGTGCGGAGAGTTCCGAAAAATCGTGGCTGTTATTTGAAGCCACGATGTCGGACGTTTATGACAAATATTCCGAGGGTCTGGCCACTCAGTGGGGAAGGTAAGGAGACCTTTTGGTAAGAAGACTGTGCAACATGTATGCAACAGCATACTCCTAATCTCACCATAATCCTAACAGTATCTGCTGAATGAATGAATGAAAAACGTTTATTATTTCCTTCATTTATAGTATAAGTTCTATAATTTCAATAAACTCAAGTAACGAATCTGTGTTAAAAATACGAATAATATGAATGTTCCGCGGGACTCTTAAAAAGAACCCTTAACCGTAAAACGCAAGATATTTCTCCATAGCGAACCATTACATCTCAAGGATAACAAACACATTTCACAAAGAAGGGCAAATAAAACATATGGGATGCACGTTGTTAACACGGTCACAGCACGCAAATCCCATAGTTGGTTTTGAGGGAGCATTTAAATTACCTTAATCATTATTCCATTTCGTGTCCACGATGAACTCAACAGCTAATCCCACCACAAAAATGAATCCTCAAAAAATTCTGGATCTGGGCCCAACCATCACCAACTCGATCGACTCGACCTCTGAATCGTTACACCCTATGGTCTCATCGTGACGCGTATTTCATACAAAACAACGAAGAAAATGCATGGGTGGCATACGTCTTCGCCTGTATTGTACAAAGTAGGAAATAATTTTCCGGTCAAGTTAATTCCCGCGAGGTTGTAACAGTAAAAGACATGGAGCTCTTATTGTTTGAAAATAAATCCTATGGCCGGTATTCAGAGTCGTTGCTTATTCTTAAGATCGTCTTAAGCATTTGCGTAAGTCCATGTTCCCTGTACAAGACAGAGACTGGAAACATGGGATAGACAGGGATAGCAAATTCTTAAGAATAAGCAACGACTCTGAATCAGGGCTCTCACGATTTATCCCACACGGCTCGCTTCCCCTATTTTTCGCCCGTATTTCGATCCCCACTACTATTCCCCTCATGCGTNTTCGGCGGATGTATCTTAAACGCTAAAGAGTTTTTACGAAATTGAATTAAATCTCAAGCCTAACACCACAGTTCCTCTATCTACCCTACCTTGTATTCTCTACCCATGCTTGTCATGTATTTCTCTTCTTGCCGCATGGCTCTCAGATATTTGTTCCTTCAGTTATATGAAGCCTGTCTGTCAGGTTGTTCCGATCATTTCTGGGACTCGATTTGTCATCTGATTATGAGTTGACGATTCGTCCTTGTTTCGTCTTCGTATTACATTCTACACTCCCATTTTGATACTAGCCACCCATAGTCATGTTTGCAATCAACTGTCTCATTGATAAGTGGCAATTTATAAGCTATTTGTTCTTTTGCGGAAGTACAAGTGAATCGAGCACAGGTCATCATTTCGAGTTCTGTCACAGGGAAAAGTAGCTCCATAAGAATTCAATCTGAATCGTTTCATCCCTACTTGGACATCGAGTTCTCTCGTACAAGCGAGATTATTGTATGCAATGAATGGTCGAGTATAATTTCTGCCATACGGTGCAATCCCTTTGAAAAATTGAATTCACTTTTATCTCTTTGTCAATGCTAACGAAGGAAGTTTTCAGACAACGCTTCGTACAAAGGAATAATTTGACATCCTCGTATTTGATGGGTCACTATTTTCCAATTTGATCTTGACGCATCAAACGCGACAATTTGGAAATTCTTGTTAAAAACGAAATAAACGAATTATCCGGCTATTTGGCTCAATTATTTCCGAAAAAATCCGTAAAATGTTTGATCGAATATTTGATCATTTTGATAATCGCCGCGAATCATTGTCACGCGTATAAACGTCCGAAATAGCGGTATGGGGGTTTGTGTTAGACACATTTAGCAGCACCACAGGTTTATATTTCATTTACCGGTCTATTATGCCGCGCTGCATTGCGAGCATGACTCCCGGAAAATTGTTAAGAGCCTAGAAAGAAAGAGAATGCGCAGTGTACAGCAAACATGCAAAACGTACGCGTCAATGTCGGACAGCCCTTTAAATCGAATTGAACGATAAAATTGCTCTTTACGTCCATGCCCGTGTCAACTGATATTGTTAATTACTTGTTTGTCACAATGTTGGTCAGTAAACAGACGAGTCGACAAATAGCGCGTGGCATCCACCGTAATTCTAAATTAAACATACATACGCGCACAGGATCAGCAAGGGAAAAAAAATTAAGCCCCGAGCTTTGTCGTAATCACGCTTGGTGATGGACGGAAAGCTGGCGAATGAAATCGCCAATTGTGCTTGTCACGACTTTATGCAACGTTGTTTTTTGTTAAAAAACAAGTTAAAATCGTAATGGATTACCTCTAAAAGGTATTCAGGAATTGTTTCAACATAGTGGGATAAACGGAATTGGAAACATGTTTTCCGTAGCTTAGTAAATAAAAAGAGTGTGTAAATAATGTCTTATATATCACTCACCAAAATGTCGCTCAATATGTAGCGTCAAACATTTTACTATTAATTTGTAATCCCTTATTTCCTTAGCTCTTCAACTAAAAATGCATTGAGAAGATTGCATAACCAACAAGCGTCTCGATAGACAGAAACTTAGATGCTTTATTGACGACTTAAGAGAACATCAAAGTCAAGTGCGAGGGTAATAGATTCAGCAGTGTATATAATTATTACAAATGTGACTTTCTTGTAACCGCACGCAATCCAACGATGAATTTTTCGTTTCAGTTTAAGGATGGTCCCTCGGAGAGAAGATAAGCTGAATTTTTGACAGTGCCCTTATTCAACCAAATTTCTAGTCGGTCGCACTGTCATTCCACTGATAAACTACCTCCATCTCTGATGATTCACCGATCGATGAACGATTCGGTGCTTTGGTATTTGTTACGCGGTGAGAATTCGATAAAAATTCCGGGAGTGGTCGTTCATTCAATTCTCCTGTTCCTCGCTATACCACGACAAGACGACGCAACGCGCCGTTCTCTGTGCGTTTTCCTCCAACACTATACCCTCCAATTTCTGCGTCTAGCTATTTATTTTCCTCTTTCATGTCGATTTTTTTCGTGTTAGCAAATGGCTTCAGTGTACTTTCGTGAGCAACTTTTGGATAAGTGGTGGAAATAATATTAATAATATCTGACCTTTCTTACATTTATAAATATATATTTATATATAGTAAGATACATACTAAATAGAAATACATACATAAGACAAATTAATACATTAGAAATAAATTTTAATAAGATAAGAATGTGTAACTATGCATTATGGCGGAGAGAGTCACGAACATCGCAGGCGTGACCGTGGATTTGCAGCCAGCCCGTTGTTCTCATAATTAAATAGGTAATAAATAGATAAGCAGCAAATGCCTAAAGCTAGCCACTTGCATTCGCGTGCCAACATCATACATTAATAAATAAATTCAGTATGTAAAAATTGAGATATTTCATGTTCGTAAGGTACATTTTATACGTAACAGGCAAGCAATGAAAATAAATTACAAATTTAACAATAAAAAACGTCAATCAATACATTTTATACTTCATAATTACATAATTTATACAGGGTGTCTCAGCACTAGTATTAGGCCTTTAAATAGAGAGGAGCTGAGATGATTTTAAACAACTTTTTCCTTTACAAAAAAGTTGTCTGAGGCATTCATATTCTTCTGTGTGTATCAATTAATTTCATATAACAATTATTGGTTACACGGAATAATTGGATACCCGCATTCCGACTGCCATTAATTCGACGTTACAAATGCCCAGCGATTTCCGCTCAATGAAGTTAATTGTTATTGACCCAGAACTAGAAGTGCGAAATAAAAAGTTCAAAATATCTATGACTTTTTGAACTACGTTATTTGTACATATTTTGTATCTCAAGCTTGTGTTGTCATTTCCATAAAAAGACTTTCCATTCCTGTTATTTACAAATAATCATTACACGTGCAAATATGCTAGGTTGGGTAAAGATCAAGAAATGGAAATATGAGTCGCCCTGAAATTCTGGAAAGGAACATGTATTTCAAGATTTCAGTAGTTCGTTTCTCACCAATGGAATTAGGAAAAAGCTGCAGGAGTTGGAAACTGGAGAACAAGCATCGAGACGAATCACGTCGGTTTTGTCTGGAGAAATACTGGGACGGCGCCAGTTCTCAGATATTAAAAAGAGACCGTGCGACGTTGGGTGGCCTCTCGAACGCTCGACTCTGCCGGAATTTATGCGCGACCACCCGCTCTATTTCTCTCCTTTTACTCTCTGATACCCACACTCTTTTGACCTCTTGGTGAACCCATTATACGTGCCATGTACCAGCTTGTATCTATGATTATTGTATTTCCGTCGAGCACGAGTTTCAAAACATCTCTGCTCTCTCGTGTATCCTTGTTTCCCTGTTTCTCCGAAACATCTACGCAGCTTCCCATTCGTGTCTTGATGACCCAGCATCTAGCATAGATTTGATCGTATGACCGTTCTTCTTGAATATATTACTGAATATTCTGGAATAGATTTCCCTGTAGACAGGAAAAGTGCTTTTGAATTTTAAAGATTTCCTTTCACGCTAAGTATAGGACACAAGTTCTATATTTGGGATACCTAAGCAAGTGTTCATGTGCACGTCAGATAGAAGTTAAGCGAAAGTTAAGGGCGGACGAAGTCTGCGATGAAGCCAAGGTTCCATTTAAGTTAGTCAGGTGTTTAATTTAGTTCGGATCTCCAGTAGACAAAATTTATTCTGTAAATAGTTAAGCTTGAATTGCATGATTTATCTCATTAAATATGTTGCATCTATTCAGTGAACATAACTAACGACTAATTGCTTTTTTTTCTCTGATATTTAATCAATTTCATAGTTGCTTTTACATGTAAGTTTTGTTTTAATCCTATGTTCTCGTCACGAGTGTGGCATACGGCCGCGGGAACGCACGAGGCGGTTTATCGCGCTCCTGCCCGTCTTGTATATGCGCGCTCTGATTGGTCGCGGTTTTTCATTAAAAACAAGATAATCACGCCTCGGACAACTTTTTTGCAAAGGAAAAAGTTGTTTTAAATCACCACAGCTCCTCTCCATTTGAAGGCCTAACACTACATAGTTCTGGGACACTTTGTATTTTATAATTGAATATAAACGAAAAATAAAACTATAGACGTTATATAAATAGATAACATAATAAACGACCTTCATTCATTTAACAGAAACTATATCAATAATATCAATAAATCATAGATAAATCTCTTTTATCCTTATTTTATAATAAGAAACATGTGAATACTGGGCTGAACATTAAAAAAAATTGTGCATAGATTTATTACATTCGTCTAGTCTTGTCCACTTAGGGAAAATTATCACAATTAAAAACGAGTCGAAAATCATTGTCCCAAGCTGTGCATTCAAACTTAATCACCGAAAACACAGCGTTTCACACGGAATTAAATCGCAATCTGTATGAGTACGAGAAAGAAGGAAGAAAAGGATGGAAAAGAGGTAACATAGGCGGAAACGAAAACAAATCGCGAGAAATCAATCGACTCTTACGCAGATCAGATAGCCAGTTTCGGCCCATATTCCACGTCGCTGTTTATTGAACATTCCGATTGCCATGTACCAACGTTTATTCGCAAATACTCCGCATCGTAATCGAATCAATGTGCACGATTCGGTCGACACTGCGCGTCGCTACAGCAGTCAGGCGCACGAAAAACCGTCGAGCAAATACGTTTCTTCCTCAATTTTCCAACCTGGCGCACCGGCTACAGGAATGGAACCACGATAACGAAGTTTCGATTTATATTGTCAGTTTCTCCTCGTTGCTACACGGAACTTTTATTAATTGCAAACGCGTAACTTGTTTTCGTTCAACCTTCTTCCGTGTTACTTTCCTGTTTCTTTTATTCCCTGTTTTAATTTGATATCGACGTCGATATCGACATCTACGTCATAGTTCTTTCTTCTCCGTAACACGCGACATAGGCGCGTGATTCGTCAGCGAGAAATGCGCGAGTACTTAGAGGAGTAATGTGGGTACGGCACTGAAGATAATAACAAGGGGGACGCGAAAATTCCTGCTATAATTATCGCGAGCTCTACGCTCACTCTGATTAAAAAAGACCCTCAGTTTCTTTGTAACTATCACAACCACGAGCTTGTTAATTTCCAGTGAATTGTATACCGAATTCCGCCGTCTGCTCTATTATTACGATCCATGCGTTCGAGATTGTGGGGCGTCTGCTCGGCTTGGTAGAGTAACGAGTCTCGATACGAGTCGAATGGTCGCTATTACAATTCGCTGGATGAAAAAAAATATCGATCGGAGCGGGATCGTTCGTCGTTGGGTCGCATCAGTTGATCCACGACGGTGAATATTTCCTCCGTTGCACGATTCTTGGTTCGGCATTGACTCAAGTTCTAAGGAAATGTCGATTATACGTTCCGGGGGAAAAGGAAATCTTTGGTCTTTAATTAACACGTAATCTCTGTTTTTTGCGATTGTCATTTATGGGTAGTGAGAGAGTGACGATATCTCGTGTGCAGTTCGTATAGCAGATGATGAGTTAATGCGCTTTTCTATGACAGAGGAAGATTCTGCACTTAAATCTTTTTGGAGCAGCTTTATCTTCATTCGTCCCCGTATTACACTGGCCTCGGCCTATCCTGCATTTGCAAAACTCCAGAAATTGCGATTTCTGTCAAGTATTCCCTACTGAATGAAGCCTTTCTTGCTAAACTAATCTTTAAAAAACTAAGAACTAATTAAGCCTTCCTGTTGTCAAAGTTATTACGTCTCCAAAATATGAAACGTGATTCCTATTGTCTTGGAGAATAATTCATTCATTCACTCTTTTGTGCTAAAGTCTTAGCATAGCAATTATACATATATCTATTTCAAATTGTATAATAATTATATTTCGGTTTTCAATCAAATTGACGACGATGATGCCCGACCTTATCCAATGTCGTATTCATTACGAGGGAAACAAGGACGGAATTTGACGATCGCTGCACGTGCTGCTGATTCGTTAAAGGTAAAATGTCTCCTCATTCCCATCGCACGTAACTTCTTTCCTATGAGTGTGTGCACATTATGGTACAGGTTCATAAAACACATTCGAAGAGATAAGTAATAACAACAATAATAATCTGGAATTATCATCTCTCATCGGATATTTTCAATTATTACAGTATTCTAAAAAAGATGTGATAATTCTTGTGGAGAATTATATAGTTAGATGTAATATACATACAAGTTGTATACATAAAATAAAATGTTCAATACACTCACTCACTCACTCATCAATGCCCAGCTTAAACTTTTTGACCTAGGATTTGCACATTTAGGGAGTATACATGTTAGAAATTCGGGATTTTATTCGAAGAATACGCAATGCGTTTTGTGGAAATTTTGCAGTTATTCCAGGAAGATTGACGGTATCGTCAATCGCTGGGAATTCGATGTTCCGGGAATTCGTAGCATCGAGTAATAGAAGGAATGCGGAGACAATGGGTTAATCCCTTAAGCCCCCTACGGGGGTGAAAAGGGGTTTATGTGTATTTATAAATGCCTCGCGTAGACCCGCGTTTATTTCATTAGTTTAACGAGGATCTACGCGTTTCATCCTGATGAAGAGCGAACGGTCGAAATAAAGTGCAAAGTAATTAGAATTTTGGTGAATTTTGTCTGGTCAGTTAATGGAACCGGCGAATGTAAGGGTTCTCTTTTTTCCACCGAGTTGAAAGTTGCGAGGGAGTATGCACTTTGTTTCGCGCGTTAGTAGAGTAAAACATCAACCAACAGTTCTCGCGTCAAAATGTCAAGAACGATTGTTAAACTGTTCTGAGACAATTCGAGTTAGTGAACAGCATTTACGAAATTTCGTCAAGGAATCAAGAGTTGCAATAAAAATTTCCACGCCATAAAATGTATACTTAAAAATTCGATTTCCCTTACAAATGATACTGCAAATAAATTCTTTGCCATCGCACAGTTTTCCCTTCCCTCCTCGGCTCAATTTTATTCCCCGGTCAGTTCGGTTCACTCTATTTCAAACCCGGCGAACTGAGAAAATAGCGAAATTGCCGTCGTAAATGGGTACGGAGGCAATCAGCCAATGCACACCGATTCCTTGTAACGCGATATGCAGTTTCGAATACTAGATATTGTTACCTATCGATTCGATGATCGCGTTTCGTTGTCCAGGTTTCCTCCCGTTCACTCTCGCTCCTTTCCGCCGATATCGAGCCGTTTATACATGTTGTTTAAAATCATATCAGGAACCTCCCATTAAAATTCCTTACATTAGTTTTGGGACACCCTGTATATTTCCTAACGGCCGTCCAAACTTTTTACCAACCAATAGCCGTTAATATTTCAATCGAAGAGTTTAAGCACACTATTCGGACTNATCCAATGTCGTATTCATTACGAGGGAAACAAGGACGGAATTTGACGATCGCTGCACGTGCTGCTGATTCGTTAAAGGTAAAATGTCTCCTCATTCCCATCGCACGTAACTTCTTTCCTATGAGTGTGTGCACATTATGGTACAGGTTCATAAAACACATTCGAAGAGATAAGTAATAACAACAATAATAATCTGGAATTATCATCTCTCATCGGATATTTTCAATTATTACAGTATTCTAAAAAAGATGTGATAATTCTTGTGGAGAATTATATAGTTAGATGTAATATACATACAAGTTGTATACATAAAATAAAATGTTCAATACACTCACTCACTCATCAATGCCCAGCTTAAACTTTTTGACCTAGGATTTGCACATTTAGGGAGTATACATGTTAGAAATTCGGGATTTTATTCGAAGAATACGCAATGCGTTTTGTGGAAATTTTGCAGTTATTCCAGGAAGATTGACGGTATCGTCAATCGCTGGGAATTCGATGTTCCGGGAATTCGTAGCATCGAGTAATAGAAGGAATGCGGAGACAATGGGTTAATCCCTTAAGCCCCCTACGGGGGTGAAAAGGGGTTTATGTGTATTTATAAATGCCTCGCGTAGACCCGCGTTTATTTCATTAGTTTAACGAGGATCTACGCGTTTCATCCTGATGAAGAGCGAACGGTCGAAATAAAGTGCAAAGTAATTAGAATTTTGGTGAATTTTGTCTGGTCAGTTAATGGAACCGGCGAATGTAAGGGTTCTCTTTTTTCCACCGAGTTGAAAGTTGCGAGGGAGTATGCACTTTGTTTCGCGCGTTAGTAGAGTAAAACATCAACCAACAGTTCTCGCGTCAAAATGTCAAGAACGATTGTTAAACTGTTCTGAGACAATTCGAGTTAGTGAACAGCATTTACGAAATTTCGTCAAGGAATCAAGAGTTGCAATAAAAATTTCCACGCCATAAAATGTATACTTAAAAATTCGATTTCCCTTACAAATGATACTGCAAATAAATTCTTTGCCATCGCACAGTTTTCCCTTCCCTCCTCGGCTCAATTTTATTCCCCGGTCAGTTCGGTTCACTCTATTTCAAACCCGGCGAACTGAGAAAATAGCGAAATTGCCGTCGTAAATGGGTACGGAGGCAATCAGCCAATGCACACCGATTCCTTGTAACGCGATATGCAGTTTCGAATACTAGATATTGTTACCTATCGATTCGATGATCGCGTTTCGTTGTCCAGGTTTCCTCCCGTTCACTCTCGCTCCTTTCCGCCGATATCGAGCCGTTTATACATGTTGTTTAAAATCATATCAGGAACCTCCCATTAAAATTCCTTACATTAGTTTTGGGACACCCTGTATATTTCCTAACGGCCGTCCAAACTTTTTACCAACCAATAGCCGTTAATATTTCAATCGAAGAGTTTAAGCACACTATTCGGACTTTAATGGTTTGCGCGCGCCAGCATGACAGTTGGCGAAATGTTAGCATAATAAATTTAATACCCTCGTTTCATCCTGCGCTCCGACGGACTGATTGATTTTCCGATTACGTTCCAGCTGGATCATTGCAGGTATATTCTTTTTTCTCATATACATATACAAATCATTCGAGTAACTTTCTTATAGAGTCATCCTACAGCGGCTAATTTACGGCTCTTTTTATCATTCCGTGTACTAGTTAATACAAGAGAAAAAATTCGTTCAATATTCCACAACATCCAATATTAAGCAATATTTAATTTGTAACATCACCCATTTTTCATTTATACGAGCTCATGCAATATGCATAACAGGCATCTAGTGCAAATCACACAAGCATTTGCTTCATTCAAATAAACGTTGACGAGTCAACGATCGAAATGATGCAACTCGAAACTGATTCACGTGATTAATTATTTAAATTGTAGTCAATTAATTGAACAGCGGGATTACGTTCGAGGAAACGCAAAGCCTGTTATATTATGAATGCGTCCTAATTAATTTTAGTTGTTTACTATAATAATAGTGGTTTCATGATAATAATTATGACAACGCTTATTGAAGCAGCTTTGGATAACCTTCAATATTCTATGTGTATTAACTTTTTATTACATTATCAGAAAAGCTTATTATAAAAAATGTAAATGATATCAATTTACATTAAATTGAACGCTTTATAATTGATCAAGTCTGGTAAATAACTCATTAACGTGCATTACATTTTCCAAACATTAGTCGAAACGACAAGACAACTGAGAACATAGAGATATTATAGATAGAGTACAGATGCCATAGGCTCGCCTGTAAGTGGAATTGACGCGTTGTTAGAAAGTCGAAATTTACTACCCCTCTTTGTTTAACAGCAGCAGAGCGCATGCTCTGCATGCATACAGCGTACGTATTCGAACCCATATACACCTATATGAGTACTACGCATGCGTCGGAAGAGAGAAAGAGGTAGTCATTCTCGTCTTCCTTTCTCTTTCTATTTGCGAGTCACGTTTGCGGTTGGCTTCTGTACTCTATCTATAATATTTCTATGACTGAGGATCCTTAAACGACCAAAGCAGTTTCTGTGCGGATGACAGAAGAAATGAGAGACGATTATTCGAATAATTTGGATACGAGTTCGAAAATTTTTCATTGTTCCAAAACCTGTCTCGTTAGTTGCCTTACCTCTTTGTTCCAGTTAGGTCACTCGATAATCTGACACTCACGATGCTATATTCTCTCCTGTGACTCGCCTCAACATTCCTATCCACAGTTGCGTCTCTGTCTTTTTTTATCATGCGCTTAATTTCTCCGTGTTGCCAGCTCCAATCAATCCATTTCATAATCCATCTCCCGTCCTTCATTTCCTTGCTAATACGTTGCGAATAGAGCGGAACAGATGCTTCGCTGGGTGATCAGATGAGCTCGCAACGCTTCCATCGGCGAACGTTTAATTAAAATTTATTACATTCATGGAGAATTACGCTGTTGCTATCACCATCCTTTCTACACTGACGGTTCATGTCATTTCACGCTTCATTTTGTTTTTAATAATATCGCGACTGGTTTCCGCAAACACGGATTTTGCCTCGGATGACTAGCGGTATACGTGACGTGCATAATATATTAGATGAAGTAGATGAAATTTTACGGGTAGGGGGACGCAATGCGTGGAATTAATATCCTGATCCTCGTTATGAGTATTTACGATCCGAGATATTAAAGTGTTTTATTAATTCCTCTTTGCTTT
>NW_017177041.1:15942-18756 GCF_001652005.2 Ceratina calcarata
CTTTATAATTGATCAAGTCTGGTAAATAACTCATTAACGTGCATTACATTTTCCAAACATTAGTCGAAACGACAAGACAACTGAGAACATAGAGATATTATAGATAGAGTACAGATGCCATAGGCTCGCCTGTAAGTGGAATTGACGCGTTGTTAGAAAGTCGAAATTTACTACCCCTCTTTGTTTAACAGCAGCAGAGCGCATGCTCTGCATGCATACAGCGTACGTATTCGAACCCATATACACCTATATGAGTACTACGCATGCGTCGGAAGAGAGAAAGAGGTAGTAATTCTCGTCTTCCTTTCTCTTTCTATTTGCGAGTCACGTTTGCGGTTGGCTTCTGTACTCTATCTATAATATTTCTATGACTGAGGATCCTTAAACGACCAAAGCAGTTTCTGTGCGGATGACAGAAGAAATGAGAGACGATTATTCGAATAATTTGGATACGAGTTCGAAAATTTTTCATTGTTCCAAAACCTGTCTCGTTAGTTGCCTTACCTCTTTGTTCCAGTTAGGTCACTCGATAATCTGACACTCACGATGCTATATTCTCTCCTGTGACTCGCCTCAACATTCCTATCCACAGTTGCGTCTCTGTCTTTTTTTATCATGCGCTTAATTTCTCCGTGTTGCCAGCTCCAATCAATCCATTTCATAATCCATCTCCCGTCCTTCATTTCCTTGCTAATACGTTGCGAATAGAGCGGAACAGATGCTTCGCTGGGTGATCAGATGAGCTCGCAACGCTTCCATCGGCGAACGTTTAATTAAAATTTATTACATTCATGGAGAATTACGCTGTTGCTATCACCATCCTTTCTACACTGACGGTTCATGTCATTTCACGCTTCATTTTGTTTTTAATAATATCGCGACTGGTTTCCGCAAACACGGATTTTGCCTCGGATGACTAGCGGTATACGTGACGTGCATAATATATTAGATGAAGTAGATGAAATTTTACGGGTAGGGGGACGCAATGCGTGGAATTAATATCCTGATCCTCGTTATGAGTATTTACGATCCGAGATATTAAAGTGTTTTATTAATTCCTCTTTGCTTTGTCCTTTAATGAAATTAAAAATATGCGCACATCGTAAATATTTCCTTTGATACTTTCATATTACTTTACGTAGGATTGTTCACGACGACACATAGTGAGCCAGGCCGAAGAATTAGCTGTTTATTTGCTAAAGATCAGATGCTTCATATCAATGTTTAACTGCATTCTAAATATCTATCAAGTCTGAAAACAATTAAATTAAGGAGGTTGGATAGATCACTCACGGGGCAGGCGGTGAGGGGGATAGTCTTGTGCTTATACATGGGTGCTCTATCGTGATACCAACCTTAGATAAAACAATTTGAATTCGTTAAATATCGTATTTATCAATGAATTTACAAAGAAATTAGTATCAAATAACTTTTTTTAGTGTTAAGAATATAAACACGTCCTCGCGATAGACATAAAAGTTAATATTATTGAATTAAAAATATGTTTCATTCAGTTGGATCAGTTATACGTGAGAATCCTATTAATATCTTCCCTTTTCGTTCAATTATCTAAACAATTACATTGTAAATTCGCATTTTTCTTCTTTCAAATTGTTAAAAAATGTTCGAATATTCTATTACACTTTAACTCTTAACGATGTTACCATTTTTAAAAACTGTATTTTAGAATAATGACAAGATTTCTTGTATCTCCCATAAGAGCACGTGTATAAGGATATAAGTTTGACATAGATTTATTTACAAACTACGTTGTCAATCGTTCTGAAACTTTCACACAATATTTTTCATGCTTCTACTAGTAGATTAAAATAATTTTCAAAACGATTTTATCATATTCATTCCAGTACCCAACCTCCTTAATGATTTTTCACCAAAAAATTGGTCTTCTCATATTGCTATTCCGGAAAACTTGTTAAACATAAGGTGCTCCCTTTTTTATGAACTGTGTATATCTATTTTGAGAATTCACCTGGAATAAAAAAAGTATTGTTTATAATTTATTGAAAGAAATAATACTTAGTGAATTGAAGAGTCTTGTCAAGGTTTTTCACATTTGACAAGGGATACCTATAAATTTAAAAAATTTTTTTGAAGAAGAATATTTTCAACATTACGTACTCGATAAAATCATGCACGTTTCACTTGTAACCCCTCGCCCAACCCTATAAGTTATTATTGTTTAACGCGCAAAACGAGTAGTGAAGATGCACATGTTACGAGTTGTTTAAATCATATAACTATTTACAACAAGCATTCGAACTTTCTACTTGTTCGAAAAGTCATATTAATTATCACACATAATTTCTAACCCTTTGCACTCGAGACATTTCGGAGCATTTTTGCTGAATTCCTTAGCTCTAACTTAAAATGATTATACATCCAAATTACTACATAAAATTTTTATATTTTAATATTTTGCGTATTTTTGTACCTTTAGAAACATAATTTCGTAAACATTAATCATAGCATTTTTCCTTTGTTTGATATTTACTGTAACAATTTCCAAAATGCGTGCCCGGTTTGTCGGGACAAGTATTACGATAATATGTTGTCTGGTGTCTTTCTCCGGGTATATTTCGTCGCGAGCAGACTTTGCAATCCTTCTTAACTCCCGTTAGAACAGTATTCTTTTTTCTATTATTCACTTTCTATTATTATAATCTTTCGGCGCGACTGTCAAGTTCGAACTAATGTCGAAAGTGATGCACGGTTGTCGTTACAGACTAAGGTTCCGATACGAAAAACTTATCTCCATTTAAAGGAGTATCATTTTACACTTATAGGGTCCTATAC
>NW_017177041.1:20276-26283 GCF_001652005.2 Ceratina calcarata
ATGTAATATCTGGTAACGGTCAAGATTTCAATGCTTTGTCATTGTTTTTATGTAAGGGTTCATACAACCTTAACGTCACTTTTATTTTTGTACACTATGTATTTTTTACTTACAATTAATAGTACGATACGTGACGTTAATTCAATGACCTGTATACTGCAATTTTCAATGTGAAATAACGCTAGAATTTTTATGAACAGCTAATTCTCCAATCTGGCCAATCGTCCGACACACTCTTACCCCTCCCCTTATTCTTCTAGCCAACAAGCTCCTGAAAATTGTCCCGTCACCGCAGAGTCCCGTTGAGGAAAACTTGGCAAAGAGCAAGTCTGCATCCCTTCGGGCTTATGTTAATACGTAATTAAATTCTTATCGTCCGGTAAATTGTGAATGAGTCTCGACGTGCGCATTCAAGTCACGTCTCGTTTCGTCGACCACCGTATCCGCTATCCGGTAGCAGTGTGCATCTCCTTCTCTCGCGTGCAAGTAGTACATGCTCGTAAAGGCACTGCCTTTAACGCAGACGGGATGCCTAGTTCCAGGATCACTGGAAAGCGAAGAGATAAAAAAAGACGAACGAAAAAAGAAATAATACGTATCAACCCGTCAATTCTAACTGGCTAGCGGAAGTGGTTCGTTAAAATTTTAACTCATATCCGAAACCGTCTTGCTTGCAATTTGTGCATCCCTACATACACGTACACACAACCGTGACGTGTATTGACATTTCCTCTGACTCGCTTTTCGCGCAACCTGTCTCCTTGGAGAATAAGGTCTCGCGACTGGAGTAACCAGCACGTTTAAAATCCCGAAGAACGTGTGTCGAGAATTATTCACGAACTCCACGGACAGGTAGCGTTCGATTCCTAGCTCTGACTATACAGGATGTTCCGTAAAAAGTGATAGAGCTGGAAATGGCAGAATGGGAGGATCATTCTGAACAACGATTTTCTTTGGCAAGATGTAAAATTGGGCTAGACAAATGACAGCTTGTCTGGTATGAAATTTTCAGATTATCAAAAAGACTACATTTAGGCATTTCGATGCGATAAAAGCAAAATGAAACAAAAGAGTGAAGAGTAATATTAAATTAGTTAACAGACAGGTAATTTGCAGAACGTGCAGCCTGGTGAGGTAATTCATTATCTGCTAATGAATTATATTTCGTTCCGATTGGAACAATCCATCGGAAATTTTAACCATCGCCACCCGCTTCCAGCATGCCGTGCCACACCGTCGTGATTAATGGTTCGCGTTTAGTGGATTGAAACGGGAGTGTCGGAAAGTTTAATATTATTTCTCGAGTACGAAGCGAACGTTAGCCTTATAAATTTCTAGAATTAAGAAGAAATGCTTCGACTGAAGTTACCTCTGATCTTGTTCCATGCCGTGATGGCTGTCCGTTCGTACTTTTATTTCCAGTCCTCGAAACTACCCCCTTGTAATTCGGTTCAATTGTCAGCGGGTTGAACGTAGTGCGGAAACGGAATCAGCAGGGCTTCGGGAAACCACGTAAATATAATAGCCAGTTGAGACTGACTGACCAACGTAACGGTACAATTAATTTCAGACCGTCTGAACTACATCGAAATAAGTTAATTTTTATCGCTTTGTCGAAACGCCTCACTGGTATAAATTCTGTAAACATAATGAAATGTTTGTAACACTGTTTAGCATGAAAATCGTGTCCTATTTACATTTTATTTCCCTTCCACAAACGAACAGTATGTGACTCGTATAAATGACATGAAAATTCATTAAACAGAGGGTAGAACGTAGTTTGCATGTTTATGCAACATCCATTGAAATTAACAGCTTATAAAGTTAAAGTAAAATTTATAAAATCAGATGCTCCACGCTCTGTGCAAAATGCATTCTGTATTTTATTCGATTTCGGAAGAACGGATCTGTAATGTAAAACGTTGACTTTTGGTCTCGCGGCTGAAAAGAGTAGCTCGAAGTGTAAAGACGCTGCGAATTTAAAAAGGGAACTCGAGGGATAAGACGGCTGACGGGAATACCAAAAATCATTTTTTTTCAAAGTAATTTTCCATCAGGTACGTTCATTCGAATTAACACGGTAGGAAACCTGATCTTTGAAAGGAATACTTTGTAAGCGATAATCCACGGTACTAATAAAATTTTCCGTGAAAGAATCACG
This sequence comes from Ceratina calcarata, assembly GCF_001652005.2. Taxonomy (NCBI): domain Eukaryota; kingdom Metazoa; phylum Arthropoda; class Insecta; order Hymenoptera; family Apidae; genus Ceratina; species Ceratina calcarata. Next base: position 22,438 of record NW_017177041.1, read on the forward strand.
TTGTATTCCCGATTCAGCCTCATCGCGATTAAACGTAGAGTAAATGAGCAAAAGTTATAACGAAATTGCGTGAATGATATTACGGAAAGAAATATTGGAGAAAAACAGAGATCGCGAGTAAAATAGTTTAACTAAGACCTTAATAAGCAGATTTCTCCTTTGAAAGATCGCAGCTGATAAAAAGAATATGTATATCCTTTGGTCAGAATAGAGCCACGATGAAAAGATAATGCAAATGCTTGGAAAAAGATGAAATCTGAATTCGATGAAGAAAATACCGTTTGGTTTAACTTCCTCGACTGCGCTCTCTCAAACCTGAGTTGGATCTCGGAATTTAAAGAGAAACTAAGGAAATGAATGGTTGCTTTCAAGCTCCATACACTACGCCCTACGCATTATCGTTGATGTTTGAGGAGTCGAAAAGAACTGTCTCGATTGGATTACCATCCGTCATTTTGTTAAGATCATTGGATACTCTTCCTTTTAGGTTAAGTTTACAGTTGTATTGAGAATTCAAGTGTTAAACGAGCAAAACAATTTCTTTCTTACATTCCTCGGAATGCACAGAACAAAAGATTTCTAAAGACTACTTACTTACCTAGTCTATTTTTCAATTACAAAATTGAATTAACTGTTTTCTGAAATTTTTTAAATAAAAATGATATTTCGTCAATCGCGAATAAAACTTATAAGCTATCCTTTAAATAAAAACCGAGCTCGCATTCCATGTTTGTCTAACTTATCAAATAACCGTAATACGAGGCTGCGTGTCCATTCTCTTCGAGATAAGGTAACAAACGTTCACACTTCCAGGCTTTATGAAAGCCGGTACGGTCACGTCGCCGTGCACCCACGTCGAAATAGTCATTTTTATATTGGGAACACAATATTAATTTCCTTTCCTGGGGCTGCTCTACTCCGAGAACTCCAAAACTCCAAACTGGTACGATGTACTACGTCTACGTGATTCGAGTATTTCTCTCTGTTGCTCCTGCATGTAAATTTTGTTTGAATCCTACGTTTTCGTGACGGTCGCGGCAACGCACGAGGCGGTTATCGCGTTCCTGCCCGCCTTGTATACGAACGCTCTGATTCGTCGAGGATTTTTGTTAATAACTCGACAACCATGCCTCAGACAACTTTTTTGCAAAGGAAGAATAAAAATCACCTCAGCTCCTCCCCATTTTTGGGTGTACTATTAGTTCTGGGACACCCTGTATGTATTTATATATGTAATTATATAAAAAATATATATGTATAAGACTCCTTGAAATATTGTAAGACGGATTCTTTTCCTGTCAGTCGCTTAGTCGCCTGTTTCTGTACATAACGAGTCATAGTCGTGTCTGGAGTTGTACACAACGAACAACAACCGAAGTATATTGTAATAATACAATCAGACTACTCATTTCCTCCATCCGGAGCTCAACAGAAAATAATACGGTTCTGACTCGGTGATGTTTATCTCTAGCCAGAAATCTTTACTCTCTTGAATGTAGTAATAATAAATTTGAAAATGATTTTGCTTTATTCTTATAATGGTATATATTGTATTTATGATTGAAACCTTCCGTTTTATCTTTAAAAGTATTCTTCTGAATTTGTAATGATTCAACTAAACCAAGCAGTCCCCACGCTGCTCCACACTCGGATCACTAAGAGATAACTGTACCGATTAAAGAAACTCGATAACGGAACACTTTGAAACTGAGTATTTTGTATCTCGATAGATTTAATTAAAATCATGCGTACAGTTCCTAGTTCAAACAAGAGTTTTCCTTTGTTGAGAAAGAAAAAAGGAATTGCTCGTTTTTTTCTCTACTTTTCATATCTATTCTTCACTTTGTTGAAAGAAGAATAAGAAGAAGAAGAAGATGATGAACCGTGATAGTAAAAGTCGATTATTACAGTTTCTTGACCCGATTATCATGGAACGAGCGGTGGCCATTTTATTGTTTTACGAATTTATGCGGCGCCTGGAATGACTGGTAAAATCTAATATCACGAGCTGCAGCGCAGTTGGCAACGATTTGTCAGCTCATAAAACATACAAGCAAACGGCGCGAAGGGAAGTGATGTCACGCTGGCTCGAAACGATCTGACGCTCTTGGAACGATAATTCGCTCTTCAACCACTGTTGGGAAATAATGTTGAAAGAAGCGTAACATCGCGGCATTGCGCCATGCGATACGCGCCAATTGTCATACTTCCGCCCTCCATACGTCTTTGTTCGCATGTTTCTTAACTAGTGTTTGAATCCATTCTGATTCTCTGTTTCATTTCGCTGGAAATAGTCCATTAGAATGGTTAAATAAAACATAGTTTGTGTCTTTCTGTCTTTCCTCAACCCCTTTGGTCCCAAGCATCACATTCTTATTATTCCTGTGTCTTACGGAGACATGGCAAGTGCGAGCCCCAGGAATAGGGTTCTCGTATTTACAAATGTGTATGGAAAACGTTTCAAGGTTCACAGTGGAAGCGTTCTGTAATGGCAAAATGTGTTTTTAAACGAGTGCGATCAGGTTCCGTGACAGAATTGCCAACACGCACAAGTATATCGGCTATTCGCTGTGTATTGTCGCGAGTGTTTGAACATCAACGGGCTTAGTCTACTGGCAACGATGCTTTATTTTATTACCCGCGATAAAATGGTAATTCCACAATTGTTCCTTTTACGTAGTACTTTTCTTTCTATTCTTTATAATCGGATGAAACATTTGCATGGATTACTAGCTACATAAAATAATGAACATACATAGATGCGATTATTTCATGTTACGCTGTGTGGATGTAGGAGTTTCATATTTTGCGACGCGAATTACGGACATTCGTTACGACAGCTGGTTTAATTACGCGTTGATCGACTGATTATATTTATACTGATAAAATATTTTGAATTGCATCACGCGTATCTCTCTACCGATTTCGCTTTAAATATTTCGTCACTGGAAGGTATTAAAATTCAGTTCGTATGAGAGAATACGATTTTCCATCATTGAAAATTATTATAAACGGTAAAACGAGATGTTTCATGAGATGACTCAGGCACAAAGATATCCATGATTGCGCAATTTAGTCCATACCCAGAACTTGTTCTTATCTATTCATCACGAATGTGATTCTGTCATCTTTAATTCAATTTCATATCACATTACCTCATTATAATAATTTCGTTCAAGTGCAAAAACACGTAAAATGTATCCGGATATGTACTAGCTTCTGTATCTATTTAATTTTGTTATAGATGAAAAAAATCTGTAATCACAGTTAGATAACACTTCAATAATCCATTAATGATCTGCAAGGGATTGATAGGACAAACTAAGGACAGTCGATGCTAACGCCATTAGTGTTAAAATCATAACAAGACAGATCAAGAAGTATAGACGACGAATTGCAAAAAATATTGACTAGGCTTTTTTTATTTTGCTCCAAAAGTAGAGACTATTGTCTCTGACTGAGCGCCACGAAGAGCCATGAAAATTTTGTTATTTTTCTTTATTGTTTATGTGAGGATGTGAATAACAGCAGGGGCCAATATTACGTTCGAATTAAATCATCCTTCAATCATTTCTGTTAAATAAATGCAAAATAATTTCATTGTTAAAATGTTATTCATATTCATCACGTACTGTCCGAAGCGCCACTCGGTGGTACCTTATATTATCTTTACTTCTGTTTGTACTACTTTCATTCTCTCTTGTAAAAAATACTACTACTAGCTGGGTAGTATTTTTGTAGTTGTTTGTACTGATGTGCAATACATAAAGTCCTCTTTTCTAATCTAAAAACATCTAGTGTTCGCGGCTGAATTTTATTTCACATCATTTGTGCAATTTATAATGT
>NW_017177041.1:27637-39309 GCF_001652005.2 Ceratina calcarata
TTTCTATACTTTCATAATGTGAGATTCACATCAATTGTTTTATGCATTTTTGTTTATTACAAACCAATAAACCGAGTGTCCAATGTATTTTTATTGACTCTATCAAAGGTAATGAAAACGTGCTTGAGTAGGAAATAAACTATCCCATTCATTTTCTTTTTCTCAGTTGCCTGAACTCAAGTCTCTCATTTGAGCGACAGATCTATTCCCATATGTCATTTTCTGCTGTTGTATCCGCAGTCTACATATTAAATTGAATGTTAACATAGTGTGTTACTGAAGTTGGGAAACATTTCTGTCCAACGTTCCCTCCAAAACAAAATCAGTTTTATTTGAAACCCTTTTTTAAACGAGCTATAGTTAGGCAATAATTGCATGCGGAACTTCATATAGAACCCCCTATATAATCGCGAAATTGAAAAGTTATTATGCATAAATATCGTATAAACCGCACGACGAGGCGATAGCAGCAGAAAATGCAAAAGCCATATGACCCGTCATAATCTCCTAAACAGCGTGGAAGTTCGTTTACTCGGTATAATCCCCTGTTATATTATAACCCTATCCTTCAGGTAAACTACTCATGTTTACAATGAACGCGCGCTCGTGAGCATGACGAATTTGCTTCTTTGTGGTACAGAAAAATCTTTCTCATTGATAATCCGCTAATATCTCATTGAGGCTGATTTACAAAATCGCTGGCGCTTATCCCTTAATCTTATCTCCGCATGCAGGTTTCCGCGCTTTTTAAACGAGCCCATTCTCCTCCCTGTTACCGCTAATTGCTTACTCCGCCAGTTAATTCCCTCCTTACAGATTAGCTGCTGTTTCCCAGTGGTGGCGCAGTAAATAAGAATAATAAAAAGGGTCAGTCTGGGATTTCGCTTTCTCCGCACACGGTCGACTTCGCTTAAAAATGTTAATTAAGCGTCTCAAATATTTACTCGCTTACCGTGTGCATCGCACAAACTAAAAAGAAAAAGAAGAATAGTTATGGTGTGCGCGTTGCTATTCGTTCGTCAGCGGCCGCGTTTACACTTCACTGCAGCCCGAGTTGGTTTGACGGTGTTTATTAAAACAAAAAACTTTTCACAAATTAACCCTTTCGCTACGGGAGGATTCTCCGCCGCGGTACTCCCACTGAACAGCTGTAGTCGCCTGTAGTAGCGAAAGGGTTAATTATGAGTAAAAGATTTTTTTAATTGTAATATTTTAAGATTATTTTGGAAGCTTCTTTAAACAATGTAATAATACAATTGTTGGATGGCCTACTTAGTTCTGTATTTAGTAATACAATGTAGATATATTTTAGGATAAACATCCTAACAGACGTAATTTTCAGAATATTTTCTGAACTTTTATTCATCGAAATCCATGTACGCACTTGTTCATTCTACGACCAATAGTACCCGTAATCTGTAATCTTATATCTATGTATTTCTCCCACTACCCTAACCTACAGTGGAACGAATGAGTGATCTAGACGGAAAAAAAGTCACGTGTAGAATCAAAGACACATCCAAGTTTATACAAGCTAATAAGAACAGAGACAATTGGTTTAACCCTTACAGTCCCTGAGATGCTTAAAGTCATCGCGATATGTTCTCTTCATAAAGAAGTGCGATGCCTTAATTGAGTCATCATACATTACTCTGATTGTCTCGTGGCAAGTTCACTCTCTTCACAGACATAAGTTTCTCTAATTTATTCTGAGGGCTTAATAATATTAGTTATATACAGACTTAATAATAGTTATATACACATATAAAGAAAAGGAGCAGTCTCTTGCTCACACACAATATTAATTAATCGATTACACTACGAACAGTCTTCCGTTCGCGGAATCAAACTCTCACGGTATCCGGAATTCCTTCTCCGATTCGTCCACTATACAAACAACGTAACGGTTTCTTTCGTCTTACACGTTATTACGTCGTAACTCGTACTTCCAGAATTTTCGGAACAATTAGCCATCAATTATCAATACTTTCAATCAGATGGCGATACCAATCCCATAATTTCATGGTTATACTTGTCACCCAGTTGAGGAGCTTTGTTGTTGAAATCTGCTAATGACATCAAGGTCAACTCATTACAGCTCTGTTTTGGTTTATCCTCACTTAGTCATCAGTTTTTTCAAGCCATCGGATCCGTATTTAAAAAGGTTAATCTACCTTTAGATGCAGAGATCTATGCATCGAAAGTTACACCTAAAAGTAATCGCTTTTTGTTGTTGTATTATAAACAAACTTGTTGATTAGTAGTATAAATATTTCTTTTAGACAAGTCTTTATTATGGAGGACAAATTTGGCGTATAAGTTTAATGTAAAATACTTTATTCAGTGCAAATTGTATTTTTATATTTAGTTACGAACGACCCCTCCCATTCGTGCACACTCCAGATGATTTATATAGCTCAATGGTTGGAACAATATTTCAACGTATCTGAACACCATTAATTTTTTCCATCTAAAATGTTAATCCGTCTAACTGTACAACCGTTGTATGAACTGTGCAACCGTTGAGGTACCCCCTGAATTGAATGTAAAACAATTAATGAACCGAATAGAGATTTGTGAATCACTTCTGAGATGGAATAAATCAGAGTTTTTTTTTAAACGGTTGGTGATTGGGGACGAGAAGTGGGTTGTATACAATAATACTAAATGCAAAAAGTCTTGGTCCAAGCTCGATGACAAGCCGAGTGATTCCACATCGTATAGTTACCTTCTCTTCCGTTCTCACAAAAACGCAAATTTGACCACCACGGATTCATTTAACTGATCGTTCTTTAATAGATAATTAAAATTACACCCGAAGAAACAAGTATAAAACATGCGTGATAAGTAGATTATAGAGTTTAGCCATGTAAAAGAAATAGATTATGCATAAAATGAAAATTAAAAATTAAAAATCAACCTGCTTGAAACGAAGAACGTCTGGCAGGTTGAATATACGTATGTATACAATTTTAATTTATATTATAATCTTACGCTCGATAGCTATCCAGTTTATAACCCACTTCCGTGACTGATCTAAATTTCGATCACGTTAATATAATCCACTTTGATATTGGCCACGATATTAGAGGACGACGATCGAACCCATATTGCTAACGCTCATATAACGCTAACCTCGATGTATTATACATAGTAAAATATATTCGTCCTAAAGTAATGAAGTCCTTCCAGTAGCCAGCAAAAATTATGATTTTAACTAGTGAAACGAAAGAAAGTTTCTAAAATGGTTTCCGCGTAGGAGTCAAATAATCTCTAATACATTAAATACCTGTGGATTAGATCGTTTTAATGCGTTTATCACGGATGAATAAAAAATCTAGGAAACGAAGGCTATCGACGATAATCTCGTCAGGTGGCATTGTAAAACGTTCATGAGGAATCGCAGGTTAATGAGACGGAAGAGAAGAAAAGGTCGAGAAAAATATCCGGGAAAGGGACAACGATCGGTATCCGGACAAAATATCTATCAGGGCACTGGTTCTTCACCTCTCCATCGCAGCTGTCGAAGCGAGATGCAGGTGATTGGCCGTGAATCGAATAATCCGGATAACGGCAGATGCATTTTTTTTTTCGTTCTCCGATAACCCTGGAAACAATGGTGTATCCGTTTGTATGTATGCGCATCTGTGTGCACGCGCTCCAACACGAGTACGTGAACGTGAGTTGTCATTCCGTCGTGAGACAGAAGAAACTGGTGAATTACATTTTTACACTTTGACGAGGCTTTTCCTTCCTTTTTTATATCCCCCCCTCTCTCTCTTTCCCTGGTTCTAGCCGTGGATTACGGACCGGATCGGGCCGGGCAGAGAAGTAACTCGGATTTCTCGTCTGTTGATTCAGTCACGCTGATTGCGCCTATGATTTACACCGACCGGCCTTGTAAATTTTTCGTACGGGCCGATACGTTCGTTTGATATCTCGAATTCGTTTCGTGTATCAATTCTCGTTTGGGAGAATTTTCCTGTTTCTCTTTTTTCCTGTATTGCACTGTTGAATCGACACGGTCATCAACGATAAATACTATAAAAATACAAATCTGTAGATAATGGAAGACAGCAATAAATTGTTGAATACGAGCTGCATTACAAGATGTGTAAATTAAGTAATGAGACTGATTTTGTTTCAATTTTTTATTCGAATAGAATTACAATTTTGTACCGTGCGCCTCAAAATAAGTTCCTTGAGAAGCCACACAATGCCGGAACTTGGATACTGGAATAGCCTTCAGCTGGTCGTTTACAGACACTTCAATATTTTCGAGTGTCCTAACATGACGTCGATTGACGTGATTTTTCCATCTCGGGAGGAGAAAATAGTCACAAAGATTCAAGTCAAGCGAATAAGGAGGGTAAGAAGCCACAGGGATGTTTTTACTAGCCAAAAAATTCGTTTGAAGTAGCCGTAGCGCTCGATCTGTCAACACTTGGCACGCGCGACTTGAGGGGTGGCAGACGAACGTGTCAGTACGAATTTGAACTCGTTACAGTCATTTGATTGTCCATCGAGATTTGTTTTATGAAACACGTTTTTCTAGTGCGTTTCAAAAATGAGTGATGTCAATTTCGAGCAAGCGGCTGTAACCGACCAACTAAAGGCTATTCCAGTATCCGAGTTCCAGCACTGTTATGAGGATTGGAAAAACCGTTTCCAGCGCTGTATGACATCCCAAGGAACTTATTTTGAGGGACACAAGACTAAATTGTAATTCTCTTCGAATAAAAAATTAAAAAATCAGTTTCATTACTTAATTTACTCACTTTGTATGTAGGGTGTTAAAAAAGAGCCATTCCACGTTTATATGGTACGCAGAAGATACTAAATTGAGTAGCAAATCTTCACTGAGCGTAAATCGACAACTCAACCATTCCTGAGACATGTATAAACGTTTTTATATGTTAGTATCACGATTGACTTATTGGGTTCTCTGTGTGTTACATGTCTGTTGCCTCTGTCGGGTGGATGAAACAATCCGTATAAACGCTGTCCAGGTCGGTAGCCGAAGCGGAACGACGCGTATTTACGCGCGAAACTAAACGGTCCGCGCTCGAGGCAAACAAGCATCGCGACTCGATGCATTCAGGACGCGCGACGTCGTCCTTTTCCGGTTGAATGCATTTCTGGGTTCTAAAAATGATAAAGACCGTCGAAACTGGGAGCGATCTGATACGATCGTTAGAAATATATTTATGTACCCATTTCGTACGTGGTGATTCGAAACGGGCCAAGGAGATCGAAGACCGAGCAGGGAAACAAAAGACGAAGATATCGCGAAATCGTGCGACATCAGAAAGAGAACAATGGATCAAAATGGTAAAAGGGGTTGAAAGGGAAAGTCAGGTTAGTGGTAGAAAGCGGTAGGAAGGAAAGTTGGCCCGAAGGAACGAAGTAATTTAAAAACTTTCTGCTCCATGACATTTCGCAATAACAAATTATCCCTGGTCCATTATCTACAAATGCGATTATGATAAGATAGAACCTAATAACTTAAACTTTAATGCAGTGAATTCCAGTTACTGTCGCTGGATATTGTAACGTCTGCGTATTTGCAATTCACGCGAAAAGCCCAACCTTCCCTCGAGCTTTCCAACGTTTGCCTCCTCTTTTCGCTCTTGGCGAAACGAACGACCACCGTCATTATTGAGAAAAAACAACTAAATAACTGATATCAATACAGTTCTTACAAATTTTATGCGAACTTCTGATTGTACGTCTTGTGCCTTACGCATTCATAAATGAAGAACCAAACTGCTTTTCTTGTTGTCTTCATTATTGTTCATAACATAGAACACTGGCGAAGTAATGAACTACTTAGTAATATTATTTCTGGGATTTATGCGAAGTTATTTATTATCTAATGTTCCTGATTGTTAGCTTAAATTGAAATTGTAAGAATATTATTTACCACAAATAAACTCTATTGAACATGAGAACACAGTACAAATAAGTAATTAAATGTTTTTTTCAGGATAAAGAGGAACTCTCCTGAGGTCCATAAATATCCTTGCACGAAGAAGAGGATTTTACTGAAACTAGCAATTTAAATTTGATAAAAAAAAGATATGAAGAGAAAGAATAGGGGAAACTGTTTCCGAATAATCAGGGGGATTATAACATCAGAGTTAAAAGCGGTCTTGGCGTATGAACGGATGATGTTAACCATAGGTAGAGAGAGGATGGCAATTAATTAGTGGAAAAAAACATTGGACGCCAGATTAACAAGCGTGGATGTCACGTATATTTGTCCGCGAGTGCGATAAATCAGGGTGAGTACTTCGCTAACGATGATCGCCGATCGAACGATAAAGGGTCTAGCAGAATAAGCATNTTAAGGGTAATATGAGGGTAAACACTCTTAACTTTACCATCGTTTTTCTCGGAAACCACTTAAGATATCTGGATGAAAAAAATACTGGAACATGCGTATTGATCCCCTCTATAATATATATTTTTCTTTAATTTTATATCAACTGCAACTGGCTGATAAGAAATAATCTATTTTTTAGTGGTTGGTTTAGCAAGCTACCCTTTGAGGTACCACCACCAAAAAATTGTAGAATAATAACCTGTCTGTTATGTGTAAAATTTTCAAGATGATAGAATTGGTGGAACATAGTTAAATAATTAAAGATGTATCGAAGCTATGTAATTATACAAGGAAACAGTATTTAATATTTACGTAAAAGATGGAAGATATGTTTCTACTAGTATTTAAGCCAATATCTATATTCAAATTAGTACTCCTAATGACATCATTGTTATAATATACATAGTAGTATAAAAATTTTAAATAAAATAAAATTTTTAATAAAATTATTGATACAGCAGGTCCATTTAATGGTATTCTAAATGACGCGGTAATCATGAAAATTGTATTAGAAGATGTTAATGGAATAAGTAGCCTTCTACAGCCAGGTGATTTTTGCATTGTGGATCGTGGTTTTCGCGATGTCGTCGACTACATGAAAAGTAAAGGCTATCGTGTTTTGATGCCGGCCTGCAAGGGACATCGAGCACAACTGACCACCGAAGAAGCGAATATATCGCGATTTATAACTAAATTACGATGGGTTGTTGAGGCCGTTCACGGTGCCATCGGACAAAAATATCGACTATTACATAATAAAATGGATAATAAACTTTTACCAAGTCTGAAATCATTATGTCGAATCGCATCCTTTTTACACAATGCATTTGGTAAAAGATTAGAAACGGACCCAAAAATCAGAGATGTAATTATTGATCATATGAAGAAACGTCGAACTGAACAGAACACGCTACAACAATTAATAGAAGACAAAAAATTAAGTCGTCGTCAAAAGCCATTTAGATCAATAACTTCCAACGACCTAATAGACTTTCCTGTACTGACAGAGAAAGATTTAAAAATATTATTTACAGGCAAGTACATTTTACAATACTATCATTTATGTAACCTTCTTATACGTAATGTTATCATATATAACAATATGTATTCGTTACATAATATCACTTATAGGTACATACCAATTAACACAAGCAGTGTGTTATCTTGCGGAATTGATGAAGGAAGACAATAAATTAAATATTGAATACTTGAATGAAGCGAATAATATTATACGGGTAAAGATACAGTCCCGACATATTAATCGAAAAATGTATCAATGTTACATTGAATATGTACTAAACTCGATCAATTACACAGCTATTACACGCTACACATGTAACTGTGCAAATGGAAACAGAACAGTAGGTTGCTGTTCGCACGTGGCGTTAATTATATATTATTTATCCCATGGTCGATTTAAATCGAGGATTGTAAGACCAGCGGAGATATTAATGCACATATTTGATGTAACAAGTACCGTACCAGTTATTGATGAAAACAGCGACGAAGATTGAATAAATATTTCACAATTACTTCTTGTTTGTACGTCCATGAGTTAGTACCCAATCCCTTATCCCAATGTATAGCTTCGATACATCTTTAATTATTTAACTATGTTCCACCAATTCTATCATCTTGAAAATTTTACACATAACAGACAGGTAATAGATCATTATTCTACAATTTTTTGGTGGTGGTACCTCAAAGGGTAGCTTGCTAAACCAACCACTAAAAAATAGATTATTTTTTATCAGCCAGTTGCAGTTGATACAAAATTTTCAAAAAAAATACATTATAGAGGGGATCGATACACGTGTTCCAGTATTCTTTCATCCAGATATCTTAAGTGGTTTCCGAGAAAAACGATGGTAAAGTTAAGGGTGTTTACCCTCATATTACCCTTAAACGATGAGATAGCGACTTGAAATTTTAGGGGATCATTTTGCACACTAGGAGGAATGGTTTGCGCATACTGTTAACGAAAATCGACGTGGAGGCCGATTCACCATGCTTATCCTGCTAGACCCTTTCTGGTCTCGATTAGCAAATATGAGCTGACTGTGACCGTAGCTCGACGGCTAACACAACTTGAACTCTGTACCGCACAATGAAAAAATAAACTGGTTCCAACCCTCGGTTGCATGAATTTTTGTTGCAAACAATTTTAACTAAACTCCTGCGTCTAAGGATTTTTGAGGTCGTTGATCACGAATCTATTAATAGATTTGAAGACTCCATAATAGACCGGGCGCTCTTAACACAAAAAATTTTTAAAAGTCTGCCATTGATAGGGGAAATATTTACAGCCACAAGCTGTAGATAGATGTACTTAAAAATCATCGTTACGTGTTAATGCATACTTAAACATTAACTTTAGTTAGCAAAAAGAACGTAGTTTCTTGAAACAACTTTCAAACAGTCTGCCTTGTGAAATTTCGTCAACTTTACGCTAACATTAGCCTAAATTGAGTTTGGCAGATTGTAAAAAATTGTTCTTAGACGATTGTTCTTATACGATTTAATTGCTAACTAACATAAGTACGCTTTATTCTTGTACTGGAGAAAACCATCTGCCAATAATCTTTTCATGGATTGCGCAATCTTGCCTTGTGCTCAAATAAATGGCCCGGACTATAAATAAAAATTAGCAAATTAGAAAGTAAAATGACGAGTTACAGTGCTGCGGCAATGATTCCTGGAGCGATTGGTATAAGACGTATGGCTGAAGCGCGAGTTTCTTGTGTATTAGTTGTTCTCCTTGGTTTCGGAATGAACGTCGTATCGATGTTTTGGTCACCGTGAATTGTTGAGAAAGAAAAATGCGGTGACTGCGAAACACTTTTAGAGATTCGATAAGAACGAGCATCCCTCGCTGAGATTCTGCATGTTGGATAATTTATGTCGATGGCACGTCGGGACGTAGGTATCGATCGCCGAGACCAAAGTTGCGGATAATTGAAGTTTGCCAGGAGAAACAGACAAGCTACAACCATCGAGAGTGATACCGATGGAAACTTTACCATCAGCGTGCCGAGACCAGAAAGTGAGTTTAGAACAAGAGAGAGGAAGGCGGGAAATGTAAAAGCTCCTGAAATATAAACCATCTATGCGCGTGCTAAACACATTTATAAGTACAATATTCCGTTTGTGTGATAAGTTGATTGAAGTTTAATTTAATTTTTAATAAAACCATGTTTTCCTTACTAAATATTATTTTGTTAATGTTATTGTCAATCGACGTAATCCTTAGCGAGCACAGATTTTAAAAGATCTAATTACCTTGTCAAAATGTTATGAAGCTGCTTGATGAATTTATGAATTGTCATTTCCTCAATTTTCAACAATAAGAGTATAAATTAATCGCTGTCGACGTTCAGTATCTTTGGATATTATCTATGCAATGTATGATCATCGTGGTTGCAAATGACTCGTAGAGTTGATGCAATATTAAGAGTTTAATTAATAATGACAGGATAAATAGAAACTTCTGCCTGCATTATCTGTTTTAGTTAAACTAAAAAGCGGATGAAATCATATTTAAAAATAATCAAGTACGATGGAATGTGAAATAGACAAACACCAACCGATACTTTCGAACGAGAAGACGTTGCATTTCGATTCGCCTTTAATATTTCTGCAGGAATCAGCAACGCAGCTCTCGCTCTTTACAGTCCTTTTGTTCTCTCCGTCATCTCCCTTCCCTCTTTTTTGTCTTCGCATTTCTTCTCTTCAATGAAAGCCATTATTTCACGACGGATGGAGGATACCGAAACGAATTATTATTTCTCCAACGCGGCGCGGTAAGATCGACTGCTTCCCAGTCGATCTCATCATTGGATGGATCCTCGTAGTGACTCAGAACGGAAAATTGCATGTGCAGCGAAACGTAATCCCCCGCCCGTGATGTTTCGAAATTCAAATGGTTACAGCTCAAACCCACTCCTCTCTCAGTTCGTTTCCCACAGGATGAACGAAACCCTGTGAGACTGCACAATAGACGGAGACGGTCAAACGAACTTCGTTGACGGGAAGGTCCGCTTGCTGTTCAATATTTAACAGCATTCGGGAAATGTGTAAATGCCGTTTACTCGGATTGGACTTAATAACTCGGGACGAGGTACGTCCCATCGTTGCATCCTTCATATTTTCTATGCACGGTATCTCAGAAATCGTGGTACAGCCGATCAAGTGGTGATTCTACACCTGAAAATATATCAAAGTAGAAAATAACGTTCTATCATTTAAAATTTTTGTTTCGAAAAAAAGTAAGATTCAACCTATTCCGTTTTCAAGAATGAATCTTCTGTTTTTTCTTTACAAAATTTCAAACGTGTGTCACTATTTCAACTTACAGGCGGAACAATCTTTATCCCCTTACATTAATATTTTCGACTCGATGCACTTCAATCACAGGATCACGGATTTTAGATTACAGGGTCTCTCCAAGGAGAGAGGATATTTTTTATAATTTTCCGTCCGTTTTGCTGTGACGGAGGGGCGTGATTCGTCACGGTAGATCGCACTCGCGAATCCGCATTCGCTATTACCGAAAGGAGAATAATTTCGCGGAGCCGGCTTATTTTCTCTTCGTCCATACCTCCGTCGTTTCGTCTTTACGAGGTCGCAAAAGCCCGCATCTCTATCCATCCGTACTTTTTAACCCGCAAGATTTCATAAACGTGGAAACCCGACGATTCTTGAAGAATAGCTGAAGTCGTCGTATATAATTCACTGTGATCTATCTCCGAATAAATTCACTGAGATAGAAGACTCTTGTTCAGTGGAAAATTGAAGAAAGCAAACATAAATTAGCAAAAAATGAAATCCGACTACGAAAACCTGCAAATGAAATGAAAATACGTATCTTGCGTTATTTTATTTTGTATTAACATCTAATGCAGTTTGGGTTACTTTTTAAGGAAGGAAATAGACGCGCGGACGAACCTTGTGTAACACTTATACATATAGTGTTAGCTTCGGGAGCCGCAGGACGTGGACGACGGGGGGAGGGTCAGTTCCCCTTAGCCACTTAGGTAAGAAGGTAGTCGGATTGGCAGGTCACCTGTCGTAGATACGTCTTGAGCGGTCAAAGGGGTGTTCTCATTACCACAGTAAGAGTAGTAAAAATTCTACGTGTTGGGTGGCAAAGAGACTCGCCCCCTACAGTGTAGGCTCCGCCGGGGCATTTCTCGAGTCCAAAATTTTGCCCCCCCCCCCCCTCACCAAGTAGAATTCTCACTACGCTTACGGTAATGTGAATACGCCTTAAGACGTATCGGTTTCGAGA
>NW_017177041.1:39881-41224 GCF_001652005.2 Ceratina calcarata
ATGGTGAAACAAGTTAAAGTGTGTAATGATTTGTGATACATCCCCCAATTCTCTCTCTCATCATCTCTCCAATCTCTCTATTTGAAGGCCTAACACTAGTTCTGGGATACCCTGTATATATGTATATTCGTACATGCAAGCCTCACCCTCTGTATATGTCTTCAAAATATGCTTTACTTTAAACTTGAAGTAAATCATTTATTGTTTCAACTATATTATTTATAAATGTCGATAAAAAAATAGCGCTGCTTTGTCTGAATATTTTTGTTTAGCTCGCGAACGTGTAAGTAAGGACATTCTGAGAAGCTCAAATATTACGAATTATCTTCCATCTTTAAGCAAATATAGCAATTAAGATCGAATAACACCGTCGAGATCAAGAGAAAGAACGAGAAAAAGAGTTGAGGAAAGTAGGGTGAATTGGAGCGTAACCACGTTGCCGAGCGAGCGAAAGAATTAACCCTGGTGTGTTTTTTCTTAATTTTCCGTGCTCTCCCTTTCCCATTCCATACGTTGAGAATCGACCATCGAGTGCGAATGGAATCGGCCGGTTGCCGAAGGCCATTCTATTTGTCAAACTCTTCAATTAATTTCACGCCGATATTCCACCGAGCTCCAGGATCGTTTATTTTAATTTTCTTCTTCTTCTCACTAAAAGAATCTTTTCAGTTTAGTTAGCACAGATTTTCTTCCCTTTTTCTGACGCTCTTATGGTAAGAAATAAGAAAGGGGGGGGGGGGAGGAACTAATGAACCCTTTTACTCAAACAATTAAATCAAACGACAGTGTAGGAAAAATAATGTTACACAAACCTGATACTGACTGTTAAAATCGTTCTCCAATACTGGACGACTTTATCTCCTTTTGTTCATTCCGATGTACCAACAACGAACTCGATAATGACTTCAGATTAATTTCTCTATTATAATTTGTTTATGAAACAATTACAGGCTAACGTTTATATAACATTGTTTTCTTAATTTTTTTCACGGAACGTACTGGTGCAGTTTGATCGTTTAATTCGGGGACACTCTATATAAATGGATAATTATGAATTGGAAGAAGATGAAAATTAAACATCTAGAGAGAATTATTCACTGCTTTAAAATTAATATTCTTGGGAGTTGTAAATAAAGATTTTTCGAGACGACTTACGGTCTATCGATTGGTTAGCTTCAGATGAACTTGAAATTGTTTTAGATAGACTTCAGTTGGATCACTCGTGATACTGGTAGGCTGTTTCATGGTCAGCATTTACTTTTCCATTGCAGATCGTCTCGTCGTTGAACTCCTCCAGATTCTTCACAATACTAAAATACGATGTAAAATAATTTTATTTAATT
>NW_017177041.1:41889-52999 GCF_001652005.2 Ceratina calcarata
TTTCACATGTTCGTGATGACAATAGCTAAATCAACTTATTTAATATAATTTCTACATAGATAGCAAATTAGTATAGGCTGTTATCGAAATCGTGGTACAACCGGTAGGAAGGATGATTCCTTACATAAAACTGAGTTGAAAATAGTATACATATAACAAAGTTCTTCCGAGGTGTAATTTTCTAGAAAAATGAATTTGAAAACTTATTAATTACGCGTGTACTTGAACAAAATCTGCTCCGTTTGCTTCATCGTAATATGAATAATATCACTGAGGCGTTCGATTGTTCAAAAGATCAAAGACTATTTTGATTGAAAAATTCTTTCAATTCTATATCCTTTTTGAGATTGTCCTCTTTCCACAGGCACAAGCTTTTAATCGTTTTCGTATTTTGTGGATGATCCTTTTACGCAACTACGATACGTTGCACATGCAGAAGTGCGCGTGATAGGACAGACTGTATAGAGACCAGATGACGAAAATGGAGCGTTCACAAAATCAAATCAGCCCACATGAACGTAGTATGCAAATCAACGGGAAGGCTGACGCATGATACAATTGGCTCAAAGCTTCATTCGAAATCATCGATGGAAATCTCGTTCAGTGTGTAGTTACTTAATGAATAGATATGCAACCACGAATCCGCCGCCTTCGTTCTATCCCCAACCGAAATATGAAACGTTTGCTCCTGATGAACTTAGTTAACTAGCTTATGCCTCATGTCCCGTTCTGCTTCCATCGTTTACGCAAATGTAGCTTAATTATTGAGAATTGTAAGCACTATAGAGATCTTTAGTTTAACACGTGTTTCTGATGAGAAAATCTATTCCCGGAATTGTGGGATCGAACATTTTCAATTCGATAAGATATAGAAAATTTATTGATGCGTACTTATTATTATTTTCAGTAAATCATTAAATGTGTCCAATTATTAATAAAAGTCACTGTAAGTATACTATAAGCACAAATAATATGCAGATTATGACGCATTTATAATGTAGATAATATGAAACATGTGGAAATGTTTGAAACTTACAACTCTAATGATATGATAATTTTCACACGATTTTATATGGAATCGCTGAAATCGCGATCAAACAGAGCGAAATTCGACGAATCCATCCTATTCGCAAACACTTTCGCAGTACCATCAGCGCAACAATAGTTAAGCGTAATATCTGACCAAACTCTGCACAAGCGACAGAGCGTGAGAGAAATTTGCCAAGAACTTTAATGGAAACACAGAAAATATACCAGGATTTTAATTACGATCATGTGCTATTCTCGTTCACAGACGCGCAGCAGTGAAATTTTAATACGCACATGGCTCCGACTGTAATCTGGCAGAATTGATTTCAGTTTTAGCTCTCATCTGTTCCCCGGTTTCTCTTAAAACGAATTTAGTCCTCGTCCGTCATACGGACGAGCAGCGCAAAATGAAATTGATGACATAATTCTCATGAATTCGCCTGTTATTCATTATACATATCACTCATGGTATGACAAAGAAGTGTGAACTTCTAGCTACATAAAAAAGAAAAAAAATTGAGGCACATTTTCTTTAAACATTATAGTACTATAGAAACTTCGTTCGACAATTTCTTCTTTTTACCTCATAGTGAAATATACATGTTCTCGGTATTCGCTAGTAGATTTGAGTCCCTCTGAATGTTGAAATTTTAGGGCGTGAAACATCGAACTAAACAATTCTATCCGGTCCAGTTCGCGGTGTTTAAGGTCATCGTTGCGGTAATTGCGTAATAGTTAGGTTTCTGTAGAATGACGTATGAGTACATTATGTGGTAACCATAGTACGTTCGATAATAAAGGGTTAATAGCGCGTTCCGAACAGCACCCGTTGTGTCGCAGCTGGTAATCGCAACATTTTGACAAAGAAAACTATTAGTTAAAAATCAAAGCAAATAATCAGTTTTTTAGTTATCCGACAACTGTCTGAACGGTATCTTATAGTGAGAAGCCTCCTTAAGGAGTATAATCGCTCTCTATCTCCTGAACAATGCCAATGATCGGGACCTAATATCGATAGCGTGAAATAGAAGGCTGAAGGAAGCTGGGAAGCCATCCAGAGGATCCAGAAAATACGAGCCATCGTGGATTAGAGACTCTCCATACTCTCTGGGAATTGTGTTATTATTAAGATAAGTTAAAATATTATGTTATATATATTATATTTGCTATCGATGATAATGTACGGATTCTTTCTTGTATTGACCTAATTATCCATTGTACGTGTCCCTTTCAAGAAGGGTAACATTTGTTATTTCTTTTTCATGGTCTATTAAATGTTGAACATTATAAAGTGAGAATATCGAAACGAGATTGTTACAAAGCCATAAAATGTGCATTAATGTAATGTAGAATAATATGCAGTATTTTTAAGGTAAATATAATATTTAATTACTCCGTTGCTCTTGCCTTCGAGGCAATTTCCTGCTTCATTAACAACAATCAGGATATTATCTATGATAACTGAATATTATTTATTCACCTGCATGAGAAGCAGAAACGCGATCATAACGGAGATGGAATACAACGACCCGTTCAAAATGGTCGCGACGGGAGCGATACAGCCTCGAGCGTAGAGGTTCTTGAAAAATTAGGTTCTTAGAAATCCGGTTCAGTATTTGGCAGTTAATGTAGTCACCACGTGACTACGTAGGATTTTGTAGTAAGATTTTGAAGTGGGAAATGGAAAAATGAGTTCTATTGGCAAAGATTTTGGAAGGAAGAGCCAAAGGTGACTGTCTAAAAGTAACGATTTTTTGTAAATTTTTCTAGCCTCAGATGACGTGATCAGGAAATTTCGTGCACACCCGGCCTTAGTGTATTAGGCAATCAACTTATGAAGTAAATAGAAACAAAATGCTAATGACCTTGACACAACAAAATGTCTTTCAACATCTAAACCGAATTCAAGCAAGCATCGATCAAGTCTTCCGGTTTCATGGCTGACCGTAAAAATCGATAGAAACGGTGAAGCATTGTCCCGATGAATTTCTCAACGCGTAAAACTGTCGCATGGACATGTTTAAAGTAGTTGCGTCCGGATTAATCGATCGACGATTGTAATACATTTACTTTGGAGACGGGTTCTCAGTCTACAGAATAAAACTTTTGCGAAGAAAATGGAAAAAACTGAACCCGACGAGAAGATAAGCCGAGGCGATGCTACGCGGAGTTTTCTCCTAAGTGGAAGTTCATCGCTGAGTTCGTCTTTTCGATAGATTTCATCGTTATTCCTGGTTTATTGGTGAATCGAGACGAGGCACTAAATTGCTCATTTCCGCGGGTTGATCGACACCAGGAACAAAGAAACCTTTAGCGAATCGAGAAACAGTGGAGCTTTGAATGTCTCTGAGCACTGAGATAGCGATAACTAGTTCTCTGAGAGGGAAATCGAGATATTCGATGAGTGAAGTGAAAATGAAAATACTGAAAGATGAGTATACAGTTAAGAGCAAAATTGAACACACGATATTTAAAAAAAACATAAACCTTTTAAAATCGGACTAAACCGCCTGAGTTTTTTTTTGAATAGTCAGGTGGATTAGTTTATCATACATAGTATAACTAGGTCCTACCGGCGTGTCTGCGGCACGCCGCCGCCTTCCTTAGCTAGTGCTTCCGGATGGGTTCGCCTTGCTTAGGTGACCGGACGTATATGTATACATAGTAGTGGATGTATACAAACGACTGGGAAAAAATTAAAATTTACAGAAATAGTAAGTAAAAATGTGAATTTTGCGTTTTTCAATTTTTTATTCGAATTTGTAATAAAAATTTAAACAACACATCTCGACTTACATGAGTATGTGCTGAAAGTTGAAATTCATCGATATCGAAAGAAACGACAAGCATTGACACGTGCAGATTTTTGGCCAAAAGTCGTAAAATTTGTGACTTTTACAATTTTACTTAACTGTAGCTCGTAACAATGATAACGAATTTCAATGAAATTTTCAACATATACTATTCTCATGTAAGTAGATAGTCAAAATGTGTTGTTTAAACTTGTATTTTAAGCCCGAATAAAAAAGTTGAAAAACACGCTCTTCACATGTTGAATAAGAATGTTTTCGCATCTATTGTTTTGTATGGTTGGCGCGAATATGTATGAATAGATAGTGTTATATGTATGCGATTCGCGCGGATGAACCCGTTCTTTCCAATTGAGAACGTGACTTCAGTTTCTCCTTATCCTCTAAGTGCAATGGTGCTACTACTTTATTAATCTGTGCAAATCTTTTCAATCTCATATTAATTTCAATAAATATTATTCTCAAATCGAATACTTGTTTTAAAATCACATTCTTCCTTAGGATTTCTACCAATTTTAATTTTTTCGCTATCTCTTGTGCACGTAATTTAACAAACTAATCCGCCTGGCTACTGAGAAAAACTCAGGTCGTCTTGTCCGATTTTAAAAAAGTAATTTAATTTTAAATAGTGTGTGTTTAGTTTTGATCTTAACTGCAATTGTACAGTAAATACGGAGCTTTCCTTATTAATGGAAAAATGGTAAAGGAACTGAGGGAAACAGTTCAATTTATTTATAGTAGAAACTTGGAATATTGAACATCATACAATTATCACAGTAATTCGCCTAAAAGACATTCAGATCGGCCATCGTCAAACCTGACCGAAAGAGACAAAGAAAAATAGCACTGTATCCGCTCATTACGTTCAGGAAAGGTTTGGTTCTTCGTGTAGAAATCGACGACGTTTCGCGGAAGAAGAAAAAGTTCTGTGACAAAAAGTTAATCCTGCGCTCATTCCGATAACGCGGACTGAATTTATACTGTCAGTCGCGTAGTAAAAAGCGTAGAAACTTGAGGGCGTCAAAATGAAATCCCGAAAGGATTAGGAAAGCACACGTTTCGTTCCGGTTCGCGGATGACGAGGGTGCTGTTCTTTCGAAGGTTGCTCATTGAAAAAACGAGCCGATCGGTATGGATGCCAGCCAAAGAGCAATATATTTGCTACAACTGTAAGCGCGAAGGATTCTACAAGAAACTTGGATATTTTCATACTCGGCAGTGTTGTATAAAAATGATGTCCATGTTGATGGATACAGAAAACGTGGGTTTAACAGTTTCGCGAGAAGGAATGCAATTTACGAGGAGCGCTTTAGATTTCACGATTGAAGCAGCTACAATGGAAGCATGAATATTGATGGTGTCGAGAGGTGCGAATGAAAATGATGCACAAGAAGGTCTGCGTAATGAGTTATTCAAAGTTTGTTTATCCGCTGCTCCATCGAATTCGAAGTCATCAAAGTCCTTTGCATATAAACACGGTCACCTCTTATTAAAATGCAGTATTTACAAATCCGCTTTGTCTGTTTTCCATTTTTTCGTTTTATTACGTCAGCTTAAAATCAATGATGGTACAATAAATGTACTAAATTTATAATTCGTTAAAAGATGAAGTGTGTTGAAATTGAAGAAATATGGAGATAAGAAGAAAAATCAATCTTTGCTCTGTCTTCGAACACAAAACTTGGTCATCAAGTCGAGTTATTCTTATGCCATGTAGAATACAATGGGATGAAAATTTTGGATTTCAAGATGAAAGACAGCAAATTTTGCGGCAATTAATCTTATAGAACTATAATAACTGAGACTAGACATCTCTTTAAACTCTGTGGAAAATGTTTATATTATTATGCAAATGTCCATGTTGATGGATACAGAAAACGTGGGTTTAACAGTTTCGCGAGAAGGAATGCAATTTACGAGGAGCGCTTTAGATTTCACGATTGAAGCAGCTACAATGGAAGCATGAATATTGATGGTGTCGAGAGGTGCGAATGAAAATGATGCACAAGAAGGTCTGCGTAATGAGTTATTCAAAGTTTGTTTATCCGCTGCTCCATCGAATTCGAAGTCATCAAAGTCCTTTGCATATAAACACGGTCACCTCTTATTAAAATGCAGTATTTACAAATCCGCTTTGTCTGTTTTCCATTTTTTCGTTTTATTACGTCAGCTTAAAATCAATGATGGTACAATAAATGTACTAAATTTATAATTCGTTAAAAGATGAAGTGTGTTGAAATTGAAGAAATATGGAGATAAGAAGAAAAATCAATCTTTGCTCTGTCTTCGAACACAAAACTTGGTCATCAAGTCGAGTTATTCTTATGCCATGTAGAATACAATGGGATGAAAATTTTGGATTTCAAGATGAAAGACAGCAAATTTTGCGGCAATTAATCTTATAGAACTATAATAACTGAGACTAGACATCTCTTTAAACTCTGTGGAAAATGTTTATATTATTATGCAATCCGCTCGGTTTATTTATTCGTGATTTTTAGTATCTTAACAATTAATTTGAGAACAATGAATACATGTATTACAAAATTATGTAATATATCGATTATTTTGGCGGGCATTTGGGTTCGGATTCGAACTGTGCCGGGAGTGGTGATGACTGCACGATCGGAGAAGCAGTTAGTCCTATTGACATGAGTAGCAAACCGATTCGAGAATGCAGAAGCTGCACGAGACAGCGGACGCACTCGAGGAAATGCTTCGGCGGCTCTGCCAGGTTGGACAATCGATTCCCGAAGAAAACTGGGGAACCCGGAACTCGGTGTATGGGAACGTTGACAAACAATCGCGAACTGGCACGATCGACTCAGCTGGACTCTTTACCCTTCCCACGCTCTTTCGCTCGGGCTACTCTCTAAGTTGAAATTCGATTTTGCACACCAAAAGCCTCGAAAGTCTGATTCCTCTCTAAAACGTAATTTCAACGCGTTCGTCGTCGAACTAATTTAAACCGAGAACATTCCGAGGTCCAAAATAAAATTATAGTTATTGACCCCATGAATAAAAATCAGTTGAGATTCAAATATCAATTTTTAATTAAAGGAATTTTTCCTAATAAGAAAACACAATAAAATATTATTTTAATTGGTTATACACACCGATTGAAAATAAGAAAACTCATTAAAACTTGTGCATTCGCCTAACGCCACTAGCAGCACTAATTATAGGTACCCTTTTACTCTTTCTCATGCCACGACTAAAAGCAATTAAAATGGTGTTACGAAAACTCACGCCCTGGAGGAAATAAAGATTGAAAGGTTCCGGAAAATTTAGGTCAAATTGATAGTCGAAGGTCTAAGGACTTCAATATCGGCGGCTCAGAATTGAGGATTTAATCGGAGAAATTTCACGAATCCTTAGCTGAAATATACCCTTACATTTAAGAAGTAAGGATTTCAAATATGGCAAGGCCAGAAGACTGGTGCGTCATCAAAGACAAATTATTCTAATTGTCAAATCACGGCAAGACTTAAAAAAATCATTAATAAAAGACATTTCGCTGGTTTCGTTTAAACATTTCAATTTAGCCTCGATTACATGTTCGCCGTTTCGCAAATATTTCACACTAGGACTTGCATGTTACGTGAACGAATGTAACATACTTAAGAAATAAGTAACAACATTATAAATTACAGATTATACTCTGTAATTTATAAAGTTGTTAGTTATTTCATTGAATATGCTGCATCTATTCAGTGAGCATAACAAACGACTAATTGCTTCCTTTTCTCTGATATTTAATCAATTTCTTAGTTGCTCTTGTTTTGTTTTAATCCTATTTCTCTTCACAAACGTGGCATACGGCCGCGGCAACGCACGAGGCGGTTATCGCGCTCCTGCCCGCCTTGTATACGAATACACTGATTGGTTCCGGTTTTTTGTTAACAACTCGTCAACCACGCCTCGGACAACTTTTTTGCAAAGGAAAAAGTTGTTTAAAATCACCATGGCTCCTCCCAATTTCAAGGCCTAAAACTAGTTCTGGGACACCCTGTATGTATTTCAGCAAACCGTTACTGCTTCGTCCATTTGAAATTGAATAAACATGCTCCGCTTTTAAATGTTGTACTATTTCGCGTTTCTTCACTTTCTCCCTTCTTCACTTCCTGTTGTTAGTTTTTGTCAACGGTTTTAAAGGAGAAAAGATACAGTAAGATAATAAAATCTAACGAATCAAAAGAATTTGTTAGCTTTCTAAGAATATACGCAAGTTATAACTTTCGGACGTTAAGAAAAGAAGGATCGAGTGTACTTTAGAACGTAGCGCGATGTTATTCAGTTTTATCACTGTGACAAGTCGCTTCACAAACACCTCCCAATGAATCGTATGTGTGGTATGTAAGCAAGCTTGATTTACTGCTGTCACGGTACTTTTAGCGATGACTTCAATTTAAGTGAAAAGCACTGATACTTGGTTTGACAATGTAATCCAAGAAGCGAATTTTCTCATGACCTTCACTCTCTACCATCGTACCGGAGAACTTCGGAAAAGAACACTAAAGCTGTTTTCACGTTGTCGTTCATGGAGGAACTGCTTCCTAACCGAGTACTTGTCATGGTAATCAAATGGAAGCCACTGACTAGGTCCGTTCCAGATTGCCTCGTTCAATTAGCATACATACGATGACTACCTGCACCTCGCTCTTCTTGATCCTCCTGTCCCGTCTCTTCCGAAACTGAAATAGCCACCCGCACGTTAATTAATTCCACTCATGTGTTCTTCGTAAACGTTCCTCCTGAATTCGTCTGAATTTGTCTGCCATTTTCGGAGATAAATAGGTGGTTCAAGTGTTCTATTTAGAACTTTACAGGTTATTTTTATACCAGCTTCTCCCTGCGTACCGTAGGGACTCGGCCACCGTCCGCAACTATGTTCTTCGAACAGGTTGTCCGTGCTAAGGCGGACGGATACACACAGACACACATACAAATGATGTTTAGTAGTAGTGAATTAGAATAATTCACGTTATCTGTAATTATAATGCAAAAAGAATATAGATTTATACAATCAAGTTGTCACTGTATTTGTTCTTATTGACAAATCTACTATTTGCGAAGTAATCCTTGTTACTACTGGTTTCTACTTCGGAGGGCTTTCTCTAAAGATAGTGCAGAAGTACTTAAAGATGTACCTTGACGAGAGGTATTAACCAAAGATGGCAATTTTCTAAATGCGATCGCGGTTCCAAGAAACTTACGTTTGTTTGTCTGCAACAAACTGGCCACGGTTTTATCTAGCAAAATATGTACCAAGTTGCTTCTATAGCACATTATACTTCTATGGTCCGTTGAAGCCATTAGAACGTGGCGGATCTCCGAATTTGTTCCATTTCATTTCTTTAAAATTCGAAAGCTTCGCATACAATCATGAGAGAATAACAACAGATGTCAGAGAGAGAGAGAATATCTATCGATGGCTTTCAACGAAATTCGCTGTTATAGTGGACGACATTAAACGTCATGAATCAAATGGGATTTCGGTTAAATTGACTCTTGCCGTTTAGTGTGTTATTTGGTATTGCGTTAACAATACTGCGATACGATGTAAAAGATACTATTATTATGGTGATTGCATAATACTCTTTGTGATTGAATTGCGCGGTGCACCAACTTCGATTGTACCGAAATATAATTTACTAATCAGTTTAAAGAACCTGTTATTCATGATTTCGAGTCGAGCGATTGGGTATCGATAATTTCCTGGTACGCAATTAACATTTTAAATCGAGACCCACCGAACAGTAGTAATAACTTCATTCAGTTATACTGCAATGTTTCGCTGTTTATATGCCTTATATTCAAAGCGACCGCTTTTAACTATAAATGCAAATGTTGTATAATGTTATAATAAGTAATTATTCCTTTAAACAATTTATGGATTTAATATAATTATACCAAGATGTTAAATAAAGTAATTGTACTACGAAATTAACTAATCTTCAATATACATATTTATTCTAGTGTACACTGTTTGCCAACCGTTTATGGTTAGCTATACAGGGTGTCCCAGAACTGGTGGTACATTTTTTTATGGGAAGTTCCTGAGATGATTTTAAACAATATTTTGCTTTGTCAAAATGTTGTCCGAGGCGTGGTTGTTGAATTATTAACGAAAAACCCCGACCAATCAGAGCGCCCGTATAAATTATTTACTTATTCCCAAGCATGCTTTCCATTGTAATATAAAAATTCTTATATTTTTGTCAGGAAATCATGCTGTCCTTACAGAAATATCGCTCACTGTATGCAAATTGATCGGAATATAATCTAAACGAAAGACAACGTTAGCGTGAACAAGTTAATAGACGTGAGGATATCGATGGAAGTCGACAATGAACGGATGAACCTATCCTAGGTGCGAGTCGACATGTATCCGCTTGGGCGCGATTACATTTCGTGTAAATTTCAGGCGGAACCGTGTTTCCTCACTCCACCGTCATATTTCATAGTTTGTTGCCGACACACGCACACGCTCCCCGTTCCTTTAATTTCCGCCTTCTGTTTGACCGTGCCGCGCTGCGATATATTCGCCGATCGCCAGTTACCGAATGATAGACTTCCCCTGATGATTCTCCATTTTACGACCAGTCTTCGCTAGATCCGTTTCTAAATATAGGTGAATTGCTAAAAGAGAAATTGACAAATATAGAAGCTGCGAATAGTATTAAAGCCAATTGGATTCAATTTAGCATATGAGCACTTAAGACACGTTTAATTTGCAGAGTATAACTTCCATATGATGCACTGTCAAGGCGCAGTAGAGAAATGAAATAAAAAAGTTGCTTTGAGAGACGCTTTGCTAAAAAATACATACGGTATGCCCGTTTTAAATATGTACAGTCTACGCAGAATTACTCATACAAGTATCAGAAGTACGCAAAAATGTTTCAAATGAAATTTGTATGGTATCACGGGAAATACGTCATAATGATAATTATTTGATGTTAACATAATGCCTTGTGAATATCACATTCCAATTTCTAAGTGGAACCCTATATGTTTTGTAGACATTTCTATAGCTAAGATTGAGACAGTTTCCGAAATATTACTTAAACGATTATATTGTACAAGCCATTATTGAGTTATTAACTATGAACAATAAACGAATACAATTTATTTAATCTATAGGTTGTCCCAAAATTAGTGTAAGGTATTGAAATGGAAGGTTCCTGACGTAATTTTAAACAGCATTTTCCGTAGTGAAGAAGTTGTCCGACACGTGGTTGAGGAGTTCTTAACAAAAAACCCCAACC
>NW_017177041.1:54553-67998 GCF_001652005.2 Ceratina calcarata
TATTAATTGTTATTAATTTTCTTGCATTGTTATTCATGTAGTTTATTATTCGTCATTTTCTTGAAACGCTTCGTATTGAGTCAGGAACCTCCCATTTCAATATCTTACACTAGTTTTGGGACATCCTGTATATCGTCGCTATTCCGTTTCTTGTTAACTGCATTGACTTAGAGGACCTGACCATATTTCATGCGTATCACATATTTTTTAATACAAAAATTAGTAATTTTCTGCAATGTCATTTACTTTCGAAAGAAAAAACAGAGGTAGTATATGAGGTTCGAAAGTTAACAACTCAACACTGGCTTGTATAAGATAATGGTTCAATTAGTGTTTTGAAAACGTCTCAATATTGGCTATGGAAATACACATGTATATATTACATTAAAAAATATAGAACTCTGGTTTGAAAATTTAAATATGACTTTTATAGGAAAGCCGAATTTTATCTCAAGGTCGAGTAATTATCATGATATGTCTGCCCGTGAACCTACAATTTTCACCTGAAACTTCCCCTTGTATCTCTTATCTCTTATATGAATAATCATGTGCGGACATTTAAGACGGACATACTGTACGTAAAGATACTGCGAATGGATGTCTGTCAATGGTACTTCTATGTTACTTGTTGAAACAGTTTACTAAGAACTTTTAAGTAGCACGTATCAATCATTATGCCGTCTTCGTGTAAAACGGTCCCTCCTATAATAGTGCGGTTGCAACGTGGTAGATCTATTTCTGATTTTCTTCATCAATCTTCGAGAGCTTATCAGAACCGAAAGAAATCTCAAGAAAACGATACTTTACCAATCCCGAAATAAAAAAGGCGATTCCTCGGAGAATTGAGATCCTATCTGGTGGAATCATTCTGATATCGCAGCGTGAGTTACAAAAAAATGCAGAAGTGCTTCTTGCCACTTTCGTTAATCCTTGGTCGATCCTGGGGAAGAATACAAGAAAACTGCGAATTGGTCAAATTTTCGAAGTACTTACCTAAAGAATTATTGAGTATCAGGCAACTTCAGAAATATCCTACGGCCACAGTGACCATAATGGTTTTTGAAAAAGTAAAGCACAAATCGGAAATTGTTTCATAACAAGAAAAACCATGTTGCATTTATTTGATTCATTAAAATTGCAAAGCCATGTGACCATTGTGTTTCAAATGTTCTAGCAACATTTCGACAATTAGATGTACCCTCTTGAACAGTGTAAGTTCTATATAAAAATATTTGAGCATGACTTAGGAAATAAAGGGTTGTCCAGTTTCGAGGGACGCTCTGTATAAATATCAGTAAAAAATAAAGCAAAATATCAAAAGAATAAAAAGAATGAAAGGATGGAAGAAAAAGGGCTAGTCAGTATGCCAGGGATCGTTCGAGTTCGAATCCTCTGATCGGTCAATAATGATTTCCCAAGAATATAAATGTCTCCGCGGAAGCAGTCGCCCGGACTGTTGGATTCTATCCGTGTCCTGCATTGCCTTCCAATCTTGTAGCTTTGACTCTTTTAATCATGTTCCATTGACCCATAGCAGCCTTCCACTCCCGCCGTTTTCCATTCCAATACAATGCTCCCTTCACTCGTTTCGTTTCAAACGATCAAAGACGCTGTTCGCGAAAACATTTTATGACGTCACGTGTAGGTACACTCGAATATTGAAATTCCTTAAACATAATAGATGACGCAGTATAACATGATATGATCGATAAAATGTTTACTTGTTTAAGAGAAACTTGATTGGCTCCAGAACTATAAAATCTCTCAAATTTTTTGTGACGTTATCGTGCCCATGAAGACCTATTACCCTTATATTTCCGGTTATTCAAGCTCGCAATAGCTAGCAATCCGACATGGGATCACGATGGACGGATCAGGATACTTAGAGCAGCGCATCAATCTCTCGTCGAGCTCGAAACGACCGATTCCGTTGCTCGCAAATCCATCTCATTGAGGTGGTCGATGCGTTAAACGAAATTTATGTTTCCTCGAATAGGAGGCGATAGGATCGATCAATGTTGTCAAGTAAAATTAGTTATTTTCCATCTTATTTTAACGTGGAACCATCATTGGTAACAGCTTGGATGAGTATGCCGCCTCATCCTCGCCGTAGGGTCTTGTTTTTATAGTCTTATCACTTCTGTTGTGTCCGCTATGTCGAACTCTAATTTTTGTCCATTTTTTGTCAGATATTTTGAGTTGTTGTTGTCTGTGTGCAAATGAAGCGTATTTACTAGCGCGTGGGATTGGCATTCTTAAATCAGAAACTGTAATCTTCGAACTAAAACCAGGCCTTGTAAATTCGTGACATAACATGACACGCTTGTCTCTGATGTATTCAACCGGAATATCGGAATTTTAAGTGATAAGAAAATATTTATGCATTTAGTTAAATGGTTCTGAATGGGATTCAATTGTTGTTTCATGTAGTAACTAGACAATGTGTCTAACATGTTTAAATAGAAATAAAAATCAGGATGTTGGATATTTTTACTTCATAGAAAATAATATTAATCTGAATCTACACATATACATTATAAATATGCATAAATATAAATATTGTAATATATATAATTATTATAATGTGTAACAAGCATACGTAATTATAATTATGCATAACATACATATGTATAGTCATTTCCAGAACATGACTAATTACTTTGTTACTAAATGCTGAATATAACATTTATTTACATCAACAAACACATGAAAACTAATCATAAACAGGAAAAAATATAAGAAATAAACAGGTATTTTTAATATAAACTGCAGTATGATGGTACGTATGGGAATAGAAGGCAAACCACGATGGGATAGAAAAATCGTCGAAAAGGTTGCTGCGTGTGGTGGGTCACAGATAACAGTCGTATGGGTCGCATAAATCAACAACAGCGGACTCTCCAGCACTGGAAGTGTTGGCCCGGCAGGCCGAGTCGTCAATAAAATGCAAAATCTGAGAAATAAAGTTAAAGATAAGCCGCCCTCTCGGATCCGTGCAGAGAGTCCTTGGACGCTCAGTCCAGCGACGAGGTGGAGGGACGCCGTAAAATTTATGAGAAAAATATTAAGGTCTTCGTCAGCTTCTCCACTTATTCGGCTCTCGGAGTTTCCATTCTTTTCCACACTGTGCCAACTTCGAATTCTCTATATTTTTCTTCTGATCCCTCTCACCACGCATTTTTTGCCCTCCTCATTTCTTTCTTTAGCCCTGTCTGCTTTTTTATGCCACAGTGGAATGTATTATAGACTACAGACTGTAAGTTATTTTGAAATTTTCGTTGACCGTCGTGTCGTTTCAATTACGTAGTCTTTTGTATTCAAAGATCCCTAAGAAAACCAAAGTCAAGTAGATAATAGAATATCGTTTACCAACATTTTTTATATTCTGTTTGAAGTTTTTGAACAATGCAAAACAACGATTGAAACAGGAAATAATAATTAAGTTCTAAGTGGAAAATACATTTACCTCATTTTAATTCGTACATTTAAGAGAAGATGGAGGTAATTGTGAGCACCCAAAGACTTAAATTAAATTATTATATTCTATTACAATCTTAGATTGCTCATCTTTGGATTCAATGACATTTTCTGAACAAATAATAATAAATTTGAAATTTGAATAGAAGACGATACTCTTCCTATTCGAATTTACTCTCGTAATAAGTAGCTGCGAATAATTCCTCTTCTTCCTGAGAGTTTAAAGTGAGAAATCAATCTCTTTTTTAATCTTCATATACTGTTCTTTTCACATGATAAAAACAGTGATCTTTTTTCATTTGATGTTTTAAGTAAAATCCAACATAAATTTTTTACTGCTCATATCTTTTACTACAAGTTTGAGATCACCATTATTATATGTATTTAGGTACTCGTTTTTGAATGTACAATGTACGTGACACCTGAAACAATAAAAACCGATCGGAAATATAAATGTACCGATTAACGTGGGATAATGGTGTTCGCAATTAATCCCAAAATTATAAATCCCAATATCAATATCGCAAAATCGCAATATATCCCAAATTAATGAAATGACAAAAGAAAATAAATAACAAAAAATTTTATAGTTAAGACACATCCGATTTTTAGCTTTAGCTAATAAAATCTTTATTCGGCCCACATATCGAAACCATACATTTCACACGACTATAAACAACAACAAGATTTCGTTAAGATATCGTAATAAGAAATCTTGATAAAAACTATTTACAACTTAAGAAAGAAGATGTAATCCACTTCTACTGATGGGCATTTGTATGTGTGTCTGTGTATGTTTGTCCATCTTAGGAAGGAGGGCCTAGGATAAGACGCCGGGATAAGCTGGTAAGTAATAAAAAAATGAGTAGGAATAAAACATATGCTTTCCTTGTCCGCTTCTGAAAAAGAAAATCAAGAGCCTGCATCTCGTAATTGAATCAAGTAACTTAATCCCCTGTGTCTTTATAAAAAAATATTTATTCTTATTTAGTCTATCATAATTTTCAATTTTTTATTATTATAACTATACAATTTGGGTCCTTTTTATTAGGTAATATGAGATTCAACACAATTCTCTTTATTGAATTGTA
Organism: Ceratina calcarata; assembly: GCF_001652005.2. Lineage (NCBI taxonomy): Eukaryota > Metazoa > Arthropoda > Insecta > Hymenoptera > Apidae > Ceratina > Ceratina calcarata. Next base: position 59,122 of record NW_017177041.1, read on the forward strand.
GAAATTATGATGAATACATTAAAACTATACGAGTAGTAATGTAAGAAATAAGCGACCGGAACGTAGAGATATAGGCCGGTATTCAGAGTTGTTGCTTATTCTTAAGATCGTCTTAATAATTTGCTATCATTGTCTATCCCATATTTCTAGTCCTTATTTTGTACAGGGAACATGGACTTAAGCAAATGCTTAAGACGATCTTAAGAATAAGCAACGACTCTGAATACCGGCCAATAGAGTCATTTGTATTTACCTTTTACAATTATCCATTTATCTCCATCTCTTACTAATTAGCACAAATAAATTAGAAAGCTTATTTTTTTTTAAACTTTGTAGTAGCCACTTCTTAATCATCTTCTTCACTGCAGTTACTATGAGCATTGTGTTACTTAGAATAAATCGTGACAATTAATAAAATTCTAGCTATCCCAGATCTACACTTATATTTCTCTCCATTCAATTCACGGAGCTATCCATCGTGATAGTTTTATCCTATTATAAACTCTATCTAATAACATCAAACGACCATAATGCATCGGATTCGTTCAACTAACGACAACTTACGAGGAAACCGTTTAATTGACATCGAGCGATTACGTAGGTAATCTCGATATAAGTGTCCGAGCAAGTAAATTATAGTGATCAAGGTGGTCAGTAGACGATTAATCGGCTATTCACAGCCAACTTCCTAATTCGAGCTTATGGTAATTCGAGACATGTTCCTCGAGCCATTGGTTCCGATGGAAACAGGGCTAAGTCGTCGCGACTCTCGAAAGTGGGCAAACTCGATAAACCGATAATCCTAGTAGCTGTCTATTGGCCATGAATACTATTCTGAATTCGTGGAGGACTAACTGGAAGATACCATGCTCGCGCGAAAGTAGGAGTGAACCAAAGACTATCCGTCCGAATTAACGTCACGATTGACTCCATCCGGAGTCATCCGATCGAAAGTAGCAATTCACCGCAAAGGGTTTACTCGCAAAAACGCCGACAGGATTTAATGTCTAATATGTAATGTCACTAACTCCCCTCACCGTTGATAATTATGATAAAATCTTTCTGCTAGAAATCGTCGAATTAACTGAAACTATTTGTATGGAATGGTACAAATGATCACGTGAATTGCATTAATTCAAGTGCATAAACAAAGATCGTGGTATAAATAAAATTAATAATTTTAATGATTACTGTACTTCCACCAATAAAATAATTTGGCAAAATAATAATGGATATCAATTTTTCAGTACATTTTTAGTGTGAAAGCTCAGCCAACATTTATAATACATTTTTTCGCAGTAGCTTTAATCCTACTATGCGAAATTATGAATCAAGTTTGGATTATTCTTCTCTTCCATTTCCATTTCGTACAACGTTCAAAAATAAGCATGCAAACATCGATTCTGTAAAAACAACTAAAATTTAAAATCACACGGTATTATATCGTCCGAGTACAGTCGTGGCCGTGGTACGGCGAAACAATTTCGAGCCGCGTTCAAAGTGCCTTTAATTACGTCGACAGAATTTATCCGTGGACGTTTCCCGTCGTGTGTGTGAGTTAATACAGTGCTGAAACCGGGTAAAACTGTTTCCCGCGATATTCGCCGATACTTGATCGCGCCATCTCCCTCTCACCCCTCGACGAACAAAAAAATACAGGGAGTATTACTTTCGTGTTGAACGCGTAACGAGATTGTAACGATTAATCCGATGAATGAGAATTTTATTGCGAATCGTTATTGCCGAGACCATGCTTTATAGTGCCGCACCTCCGATCGATATTCCATTAGTGGATTTTAATAAAGCGTAGGATGACCGGCGATCGCTAACAGGAAATTCACGTATTCGTGCAATAAAGGTGTCGGAGTTCTCGCTTCATCGGGTAATTCAATGATCGAACCGAACCCAGACTCGGTTTTCGATTCGATCCGAGATCTCGAAAGAATCGAGTAGCAGAATAAACCAAGCGGCTCGAATAAGTCGAACAACTCGAATGAATTAAGCGATTCAAATACCTCAAATGTCTTCAGTGCAAGCAAGTAGCTAGAATAAATTAATTACACAGTACTCTTCACTAGAATAACCTGGGATAAAAATTTATATACATATCTATGCTTCTTTCAATAAAAAGATTGTGGCTGCTCCTTGAGCAGATTCACGCTCGAATGCAATTAAGTACTAAGTTCGAATTAATGCAAAACACTTTTAATGATTCTTCTTTTAAAGAGGATTGATGAACAAAACGTCTCGCTTTCTACGTGTCCCGTCCCACAATGACCGTTTCTAATTACAATTTCTCTCGTGTTTTCTTTTTCGCGAGCGTCTTTTTCCATCGCAATGGACGCCTGCAGGACGCTCGCTCTCGATTCTCGCTCTCGCACGTGTTCCGCGACCTGTCCTCTCGCATAGAGGTGCCCCGCACCGCTCCCGCATTCGCCCGGGCTTTTGCCCGCGACGTAAGAAAAACCTCTTCGAGGGAAAAACTTACGCCAGGAGCAATGCGTTTACATACTGAAACGTACTCTAAGATTCGCTCGCGACTCGTTATCGACCAGTTTCCTTCAACCCCTAATTTTCCCGATCGTGCATTCGTACAACCCAGGCGCTGAGCAATGGCACCGTGCTTCATCACGGCAGCCAATCTGGACGACACGTTTCCCTGAACCAACACCTCACTTATAGCTGTACGCGTCCGCAAAAGAAGATCCTAAAAGTCTTCCCTCGCCCCGCAGCCAACTCCAATTACCGGGACTAATCCGAGGGAGTGGAAATCGAAAGTGGCCCATGGGCAGCTATGCCAGCCCTTAACACCACGCGGCTTTCGTGGCTGATCACAGCCACGTTAAAACGTTCATCCGTCGATTTTTTATTGCCCACGCCTGAGCCCCTCCCGCACGTCGGGAACAAAGATATTGTGGTGCAAATTCGTGCTTACTATGCTCTGTTTCATTTGAGAAATTTTTAAAAGTTCTATTATCGTTCGAAGTGCTCAATTTATTCAAGCTACCCGATTTCATCCGAACTATTCGATTCTTTCGAGATGCCCGGTTCTTTCCCGATCGGATGTCCGAATACCCGACACACTTAATTTATTCCACCTAGTATTATTCGGCTCGATTTTCCGAGTAGTTTGACACCTCTATCGCGTATGCATCGCTTAAATATCGTATAGTATCCGAACAAACTCTCTCTCGTTCACAACAACCGACAATAAAAATGTTTTTCGCGTCGTGAAACACACAAAAGTGCTTTTTTGCCTGACTGGCGTCAAAAATTCAACCGGTAACAGCCTCGCTATTTCGAAGGTGTTATAGAAATGTCATTCTCGTTTTTCATATAAAAAATATACCGCGCGCGTGAACATTAAATTATATTTTTATCTTTTTAGTTGGATCATTTTAATTCGTAAACTATTTATACTCTCGTGCTGCGAACTTCAATACAATTAGGAACTTTTATTACATTGTATCAATTTATCAACACGTTAAGCGCCAAGCCTATTTTGCCTTCTTCTCTGTTCAGCCGTTAATTACTTTATTAGTCATTAAGTGTTTTAAAGATAATTATTAAAATTTTGTTCGGTAATGAGTAATATTTAGGTAATATTCTTTAATGATCTGTAAATAGTGTATGAATACGTATGTAGTGAATTTTCGAATTCCATTGTAGCACAACTAGTACCTCGAAACGCAAGTGGAATAGCGGCTTCGAGGCGGCTACAAACGCAGGAGCGAGGGCAAGTGAACAAATTCCTGAAAGCTAACTGTCACTCGCGCGGATCCGATGGTAGACGGTTACACACGGGCGAACGTTCAGAGGGAACGTGATGGAGGCGTCATGTGAATCGTGGAAAAATCATTGGCGTGGAAACTTACGTGACATTAATAATCCAGCCGGGCAAAATCGATGGAACGTTTCCCTTAGGTGTAACAGTAACAGACAGTGGAGAGTGGCGTGCGCAACGTCGTTATCATCTACATAATGCTCGCTATCATAGGTCAATAGATTACGGTAACGTGTCCTCCCGTGGTGTCTCAATCACCCCCGACGCGCCTTCTCTTCCGCCGATACAATAGCTACTCACGATTTATCGCTTCTATTTGTCAGCACCAAAGGCGTATCCTACAGGCAAAGCGAGGATACCCTCGCCTTCTGTGTGTGTTTTGTCGAGGAAGAGGAGGAAGTTAAATGAGGAAAACGATATCAGGGCAGATTGGAAAGGTTCTTAGAAGCGATGTGTTCGATTTAACTCTCCCAGTTCAATCTAACAATAAAAGACGTTCCTGATGAATGCGAACGTCGACTAACGAACGAACTTAATGGCCGGTATTCAGAGTCGTTGCTTATTCTTAAGATCATCTTAAGCATTTGCTATCCCTGTCTATTCCATGTTTCCAGTCCCTTGTACAGGAAACAGGGACTTAAGCAAATGCCTAAGATGATCTTAAAAATAAGCAACGACGTTGAATACCGACCAATGCTCTTTTTTCAAATCAGGAACTTAATAAATACTTATGGTGGTATCATGAACGATAAAATATACTATTAGTTATGTTTGATCATGATTATCGAACATTATCGTTTACCGTGCTGAGCTGAACTCGAGTTTAATCAATTTGCAAACAGTTCCGTTGGGCAAGAGCGTAACGCGAATTCAACTAACTGCGAAACTTTCCTTTACCCATTTCAGCATCTCTTCAATCTCTTTTTGCTCGTAGGAAACAGTCTGGACGCGTTAGTTATCGGTTGGTAAGTTTAATTAACTAGCATAGACGAACTACACGAGTAGCTTTATATAAAGAATTATGAAGAAATCTAGGTGTTCTGTAAATAAGATCCATAGATTTATAAGAGGAAATAATAAAATTGTCTAGAATATAAGTGGGGATTCTTTTTACCATTTGAAACCATATTTAAATTAGGCAGTAATAAAGGAGGCTGCTATAATTTTTTATATTTCACTGTTGGTAGTTTTATTTGTTTAAGCATACACATATATGTATATATAAGACAGTTAATATTGTTGAGGAGTTTCAGAATAAACAAGAATATGTTTCTTTGTAAATAAAGGCATTTATTACAATTATGTTCTCTTACTTACTAACATTACATTTGGTAATTATTCAGAATGTTCAGAATCTCATGTCACCAAAAACATATCTCAAAGTCACTGAAATCGATGTGAGCGACCCTGCTCTGACTCACTACTTTGTATTTTGTTCAAATCAGACTTTAATGTAATAGTTATCCTGGATGCGTACTCACACGTACTGACGTTCTGACGAATTAAAAATCTGAAAACTGAAGTGCATACATTTATAAAAACATCAATACGTATTTGATTACATGGATGTATGATAGAATTCGTCTAAATACACGTCTAGTATAACAATAATCTTATCCCTAAATAACAGGACAATTTATTTTCATCCATTTCTCATTTATTTACTTGAACTTATTCTTATGTATGATATATGATTAAAACGATGATATGACTAATAGATTCTCTATAATAATCATCTCGGATATTACAAAAAAAAATGTTTCGTGACTTATACACGAGATTACAGAATATAGGTATCGATAAGGGGAAAATGCTGCCGTTAAAGTTAATTTGTTTTCCTTAACCACACGTGTGAAGGCGAAGTTTTACACGAACAGGAACACCGTCTACAACTTAAAGGAGTTCATGTACAAAATGCTGAGCTTAACAGTGATTTATGAATCCCCGAAAGGGTAACAACCTGATCAACGATAAACACGAAGCCGATACGAAATTGGTCAAGAAGGTGGAATGTGCGAAAGCCCACTGGAGCATTCAAATCTGGGTTGCTCTTCTCACTCGAGAGTGAATGACAATGAACAATTTACTCTGTCTCGAACATGGGCTACATATATCTTACTTTGATTTCAATATACATATAGATATAGACACAGGTACAGATGTAATGACCACACGTGTTTTATTTAAAAGGGTAGACTCCAGCAGCAGTGCGATAAGGCAGACTGTCAATATTACCCATAAAATTAGTCTAAAATATGGGTTTACACACCGAGAGTACCACTTTTTAGTAATCTATCTCGGTAGTTTACGGGAGTACATTTTTCGTCCTTATACAGGGTGAGTCACGAGAAACAAAACACTTGAATATCTTTGTTGGATTTAAAGGAGCGAAATTTAGCTACATATGTATTTAGAAATTTAAATGATTTTAAAGGACGCACATCACCATCATATTATTATTTTTGTGCCATATTTTTCGGTATTTTCTAAGTTACCAACGTTTTTTTAAATGCAGCTGCATACTTTGTTCCTTATATAATTAGGAAATAAAATACACAGTAAAACAATATAACCACTGTAGAAAACATGAAAGAAAGAATCACTTGTGCATCGATTCCCTTAGGAATGAATTACAGACCAGTACATTCTCTTACTTTACGAATGTATATTATATAACGAATGTATAATTTTTCGTTGATTTAAATATAAAAACATCTGATGCAAATACATGTAGTTAAAGATGTGCGTCAATTACAGTGAAATGAGACACATGAAGTTCCAATTTCTGTTCAGGCCCTTATTTCTACTCAATGCTGTACTTTTTTATAATTAGATGTTATTGTAATATTAGTAGGGATATAAAAAGGAATTAAGATATTTACTGTAGTGAAAAATGAATGAAATACGATGTGAGGGAGAGAGAAATATGAGAGATTGGAAGAGAACGGGAAGTTCTCCTATCATTATCATATATTAATGTAGAATATCGATTCAGAATTATAATGGAAATTATAAAGCCGGAAGGCCATGAACTATGTATAAATAAATGAATATAAAAATATCTGGTGGTAATATCTATTGAATACATATGGACTGAAATCACTGACAATAAGTCAAACATAGTATTACATAATCTTGCCAAGCAACCACTGAGTGGAATTTTTCCTTTGGAAAAGAATTTGAATATTCTACTCCATATCACGTGCAAGCTAAAATGGTCGGCGAATGCATTAAGGGACTATTATACGACGTGTGCAGAGTTACTTTAAATACTTAGGGAAGAGCAGTTAGGCAAAATGAGGAGTTCCCACGTTAAGCCGAAGTCGTGGTAATTGTACCCTCCCTTCGGGCAGTCTACAATGATCCCCGTGTCCGCCGGAACCACATACATATGTATGCATACATTCTACCCTATCATATTCCAATGGCTCGGTTCGTTTTTGCAATTTATACAAATAAGATATGATATAAAATGTTAAGTGCTAAGAAATAATAAAATCTAGTAGTTGATTGTAAATGATTTCGTTAGTTACAGAATAAAGCATTTCTCGCTTGTAATGAGCACTTAGATAAATATTATATTATGTGCGAATGTTACTGAAATATTCGGGGACTATTCGGTTTGCGAAACTCGTAGATACTCGAATACACGCTCACTGTTTTATTGCCTCAAGGTGGACAACCAGTAGAGCATTCGCTTGTATTTCAGTTAAAGAAATGAATGGAGTTACGGACAGCCACAAAGTGTTACCGAATTACTTCCTACCACAGGCAGAACATGTATACAAAACTAATTAATGAATCAGTATTTTAACCGCTTTAAGTGAGAATTGCTGATGTTCTCACGAAAGAAATGGTTGATTAGAAGTTCGCGCGTTAAACGAAAATACCGGCCTCGACTTAGACAATTGCCGTGTACTTATATAAGCACAGCCGTTCTAGAATTGCCACAGGCAACGTATCGAATCGTGCCTCGTTGGGGGTGGCTCGTAGCGGGGTGGTATATGTCGCTGGAGTCACAACTGGACGATCTGAATCGCATGACGCCTCTGATTTTTTCCATAAGGAATTCTAACAATCGCATTATCACACGATTGGGGTTTGAATATAGACTCTGTTAAAGAATAGGTCTAGGACTTTCCTTGGTTCTCCATAACGAATATTTATTAACCTTAGGTCACATTCCAGAGAGGTGAGAAAACCCGTGTTTACCTTTATCGTTTGCTAATTAATTATAGATACGACTATAATTAATTACGTGAATATATTATTTGTGCCGCAAGCTATAAGGTCTTCAATTGATTTTCGCGATATGAGTTTCGCACGACAAGTTGAAAATTGTATATACATACGCACAGCAATTTAAAACTACGTGTCCTACATGTCTTAAACTTTTGGCAGAGATCTCATGGCTCGAACAATCGATGTGATCTAAATAACCGATCCGGTAAATGACGATTTATTTAACGAAATAAAGGTAGTTCACAGTACAGGTTCGACCATTTTAACTTTTTTTATACGAGCATTATTGCAATCGTCGGCCCATTGCATTTCGCAGAAAAAAAATGATGGAAGTATTGATCCAATTCAAACTGCCGACAAAAGAATAATATTTCGTTTCCAATATTATTAGGACGGTTGTTTATGAAACTCGCAGAAACGATCGAGACCTATCGATTTTGAAGATATATATGCAATTGCTGAATGCATTATATTTGCAAAAAAGCCGAAGGTAAACTCTCCGTTGTTGACAAAACATGAAATAACGTAAACAGTGCCGTCCACTGGATTGCTTTGTAATTGAATCACCCCATGAGGAACCTACGGGAATAGTATTTTTCGAGGAAATTAAAAAATTTGTTTGTACTTGCACAAACACGAAGAAAACTTAATATATTTGTATTAATAATTATAATGTATTAATGTATTAATAGTATTTGAAGATCAAAGAAAGCTTTATTGACATAAAAATAGTCAAACAATTTAAAGCGTAGTACCTATGTCTATGTAACAACCACAACCCAGCAGTAAATGAATCTGGATGTTCAAAATAGTTTATTACCTTCTATGTTCGGACTGCTGGTAGCGATGCG
>NW_017177041.1:68439-77945 GCF_001652005.2 Ceratina calcarata
ACCCTGTATAGAGCATGTACATGTACAAAGCGTTTCATAAATGTGTGTCAATAAATATTTGAGGGAATAATTGTAGCCTGCAGATTTTATTTCTAAAAACGTGGGATGTATTAACCAGTTAAGTGTGTTTGACGACTATATCCGTCATGGAAGAATGGCAGAATTTTGTGTTATGACGGCTATATCCGTGAATAAATTCATTCATTTTCTAAAATAAAGTCGTCTTTTTGACCCAATATTTCAACAGCGCCACGTACTCTGTGTTTGACGACTATATCCGTCATCGCTTGATTAATCGACACACACTGGGGCGCACTTTGCAAAATGATCGACACAGTTAACTGGTTAACACTCCCACGAGTGTTAGCGAGTGAGTAGTCAAGGGAAAGTGAAAATGCACCGTGTTCAAAATAGTTTATTACCTTCTATGTTCGGACTGCTGGTACCGATGCGTTCTTGTACACTATCGGACTCGCAACCCTTTCGACTCGCAGGTCGACTCTCTTTTTTTACTGACTTCGACGACTCTCTTTGACGAATCTCTCCTGATCGATTGCTCAACTCCAAAAAGGCTAACTAACGGACTGGCTGACGGACTGACTGTCTAACTGACTGTCTAAACTGTCAAACTGTCTGGACCAACTATCCGATTAAAATTTCAACGTCCCAAAAAGCGCGCCCGCTATTTATTTGGATCCTAAGACCCGCCTCCTTCCTCGCTATCGATCGACACCGTCGATCGCCGGAAACCGCATTCTCCCTTTCTATGATCACCCCGTGGAAAATACCCAATTTCTCAGTTGATAACCGCCCTTCTCCCGGACTCCCACGCCCAGGCGAAGTCCGCGCCAATCTCCTTCCTTCTAGCATTCCCAAACACTTAGGTCCTAAACATCGCGCGGTCCGCGGCCCGAACTAAACCCCTCAGGCCTTGTCCACCCGCGGGCGCCAACGCTATCAGCAGCCATGTGTTTATGCTTGGTCCTCGAAACCCGATCCGATGCTATTCTCTTTCGAGGAAGAGACAATAAATCGACTGCGATAAGTTCGAAAGCTATCGAATCCGAGCTTGTCATAATAATCTAAACAGTTTTCATACCCGTATTCCAACGTTCATTACGCAGCCGTATCCGTTGACACATTTATTACTAAACAAATACGCGTTCACTGCTCTCGCATTCACCCAGGCAATGCCTGTGGCGCAGGAAAAACTCACGTATCTTCTCATGCTGAGAAAACCATACGCCAAGAGCAGTGATTCCAATCTTTCGACAACCCACTTAAAACTAGCTCTCTTATTTACAAACTTAAATATACGCGATGTGTCGCCATTGACTAATTTCTTAGAGGGAGAAATACGATCCGTGACGTAACGACTTACGCACAATACGACCAATACGTGAGATGCGTGAGCTACGCGAGCCAGCTTCCCCGGAAACACAAGCGAGTCTCCTTCAAGAAGCGACTACCCTTTTAGGCGACACGTCTCCCAGGGGCATGTGGCCACAGAGGAAACACTCCCAAGTTTTCCATCCGTTCCGGACCTCGCCGTTTACCGGCCTTCATCGGCCGAGGGCGAGGAAAGCGGCCCCGATCGGTCCCTTAATTGAACCGTCGTGCACGTGGCCTACACAACGGTGTCGAAATCATTGTGCTGAGACGCTCACGTTTGGAAGTCTGTGTTTCCAGCTGACCCTCGTCCGTAACAGAGAATGTGATACATAAAAGAATATACAGAGAATATCAAAAGTAAGTGCATATTGCATTACTTTAATTATAAAAACATTTTCTATTTGAAGTGTGTTAAAAAATCGAGTAAGTCGGAGAGATCCGCATAAGTTTCGTGCGCCTCTGCAAGAATTGAATGAAACAGGAGACTATTTCCAGGTGGAATTAATGGTTAATTCTTCAACCCTAACAAAGTGCACTCTTTTTATTTGACCGCCCGAAATATTTTATCATGCATAAAAATCCATTCTAGGAATTATACGGAAGGAGCGTTGAGTTTATGTGTGCAGTTGTGAGATGCAAGTCTTCAACCAGGGTGAGACATGGTTAAGCAAAGGGTGTACTGAATATATTTCCAATACTATTTGCTGAAGGGGTTCATTGATGATCTCGTGGAGTTTTTCATTGATACATAGAGCAACTGGATTCAGCAAGTTTGTGAGAATGTCTGAATTAGAATCAAATTAGAATCAATCAATTGTTTTTTGATCCAACTTGTCAGTACCACAAAAGCTCTGACGATTGTCGATGGGACGTAATTATATGTGATGAGACAGGGTGAGACATGGTTAAGCAAAGGGTGTACTGAATATATTTCCAATACTATTTGCTGAAGGGGTTCATTGATGATCTCGTGGAGTTTTTCATTGATACATAGAGCAACTGGATTCAGCAAGTTTCAGCAAGTTTGTGAGAATGTCTGAATTAGAATCAAATTAGAATCAATCAATTGTTTTTTGATCCGGTTTGTCAGTACCACAAAAGCTCTGACGATTGTCGATGGGACGTAATTATATGTGATGAATGTACATGGAGATGTATGCGCGTAAGTCAGGCATGGGTAAATCATTTTTACCCAAGCTAGTCGCTCTCCCCACTATTCGTAAATGTAGATACGCGCCTGTACGTTACATAGTGTTAATCTCCCTACCATAACCACCGTGGCTCTCGAGAGCCACTTTTGCCCATGCCTTAGTTGCTCTTGCATGTAACTTTTGTTTTAATCCTATGTTTTCGTCACGAGCGTGGCATACGGGCCGCGGCAATGCACGAGGCGGTTATCGCGTTCCTGCCAACCTTGTATACAAACGCTCTGGTTGGTCGATAATTTTTGTTAATAACTCGACAACCACGCCTCGGACAACTTTTTTGAAAAGGAAAAAGTTGTTTAAAATCACCATGGCTCCTCCCCATTTTAAGGCCTAACACTAGTTCTGGGACACCCTGTATATTTCCCCTATCAATGGCAGACTGTAAAAAATTGTTCCATTTTTTGTGTTACGAGCGCTCGGTCTATTAATACTCCGTTCCACATCGACTGTGAATTAATATTCAAGTCTTTTGTTTGAATCTATTCAATTTTCGTAATGGTGAACATAATTATTAGTAATTACATTATTTACATTAGATAAAACTTCTAGTGCATTATTAATTTTGCTCAGCTTCAAATTCGTTAAATTGCTCCAATAAATGAGCTACCGTAAGTTCCCTCGCTATATCAAATTCTGTTAAACGTACATTTCCTGATTACAAAGTGCCTGGCCGAGTTCCGAAGTAATAATTATAATTAGTGGCGCGACACAACTTCAGGTTTGCTGTTCTCCATTTTGCGAAACCTCAATCTCGTCACGCTCGTTCTGCAAATGATAGATTTTAACACAAGGGAAAGGGGAGAACCAATTAGGTACTTCTGGTGCATTATATTGTTCGGGAAAGATTTTCACACTTTAAGAGCAACTTTCTTTTCTCGAATCGAGTTCGGGAAATTGCGAAAGGATTGCGCAATTATGTTTCCCTCGGAAATATCTAAATTCAGATCGCTTTCCACAAGCCACTGCGGCGTGTTAGCTATTAAGCGAGCTAGTGTTAGACAGGGTTGTACCTGTCGAGAAAAGTATGTTGACGAGCACCAAAAATGCAGTTTATCGCTTTTACAATAGAAAATTTAAGTTACATGGACATGACAGATATTGATTAACAATTGTTATTAGCTATGAAGTATGTCATTTGTTGTAACACTATTTCTACCGAAGGTGTTAAAAGACACCTTTTGAAACTGTCGCCTACAATTATTATCATTAATCTAATCGTTTTTCCTTGATTTAATTAATTAAACAACCATCATACGAAAAGTCAAAAATTTAATTAAGGAAAAGTATTAAACTAATAATAATTTTAAACGAAAATTTCAGAAGGTATCTTTTGACACCAGAAAATAGTATTAATCGTGTAAAGAAAGCATGTTGACAAAAAGTGATATGGGAAACAAATAAAATTATAAATTTATGTAATATGTTTCATTAATATTCTCATGTTTAAATATTACTCATTCCTCTTCTTCATCCCACGGTGTCGGCTGTACTCCCGCCTTCTTAAACCATAGAGTAAAGAAGGTTGCCCATCACTTCTCTAATCTAATAGCTGGGACTCATGTAAATGAGTACATGCGTAAGTAGATTGAAGATATATATATAGTTATATCATATTTTTCAGTGTTGTCGAAACGGGATGAAACGGGACTAGTTTCATTCGTGAGCTAATTTGACGGCTAGACATCAATCCAGGATTAGGTGAGCTGACATGGACCATGGAATACGCGGATGCATATATCGAGAATCACTTTGACCAAACGGCAGATACAATGAGTTTATATTGAAACAGGAAAATATCTTGTAACCAACACATTTTCTTAACCCTTTGCACTCCGAACCATGCAAAAAGAAACTAAGAAATTGATGAAATATTACAGAAAACAAAGCAATTAGTCGTTAGTCACGTTCGCTCAATAAATGTAACATACTGAATGAAATAACTAACAACTTTATAAATTACACAGTATGTAAAGCATAAAAAATGGGAAAATAATGAGAGTTAGACTTACTTCTTGGTTGGTAGGTGCACCTGCTCGTAGAAGAACGTCAATGGGTCAATGGGTCGACCTTCGACACTCGAAGATAGGACACATGGCTCGCAGCAGCTGATGCTTGGAGTAAGTCAGTGACCTGCACCCGATGGTTTTTTCCTTATCATCACGATCATTGTCACTTTCCCACTGGCAAATTTTCACAAAACAAAAATTGTCACTTTTACACTTTCCAAATTCACTGCCACTTTACATTTTACAAATCCACTGTCACATTGCACTTTGCAATTGAAAATTTGCATACACGTTTTCATTTTAATTCTTAGCTCCGATCGGAATACTGTTCGCGGAACAATTCCACTGCCGCTCTCGGATTATAACTCACTTACGCGTAAATAACGAACATATTAAAATATTCCGTGTTCGTTAAGGCACGCACCGTTCTGTTTAGTAACGCAAGGCGAAGCCAACTGATCGCTCGCTCGAAGATTTTCTTCCAGGAAATCTTTCCTCACTCGGGGGACAAGTTCGTTACAGAAAATGTGTTTGTATTTTTCAACTAAACCCGACCTTCGTTTCTTTGTCGTCCTTAAAAATTCTTCACGTGCAGAACACTCGAACCGATGACAAGAGACAGTTCTCAGACTTACACTTACCAGATGCCAAGGCCGAATTGCCTTTTGTCGTACACATCCTGCTTGTCCCCCGAGTGAGGAAAGATTTCCTGGAAGAAAATCTTCGAGCGAGCGATCAGTTGGCTTCGCCTTGCGTTACTAAACAGAACGGTGCGTGCCTTAACGAACACGGAATATTTTAATATGTTCGTTATTTACGCGTAAGTGAGTTATAATCCGAGAGCGGCAGTGGAATTGTTCCGCGAACAGTATTCCGATCGGAGCTAAGAATTAAAATGAAAACGTGTATGCAAATTTTCAATTGCAAAGTGCAATGTGACAGTGGATTTGTAAAATGTAAAGTGGCAGTGAATTTGGAAAGTGTAAAAGTGACAATTTTTGTTTTGTGAAAATTTACCAGTGGGAAAGTGACAATGATCGTGATGATAAGGAAAAAACCATCGGGTGCAGGTCATTGACTTACTCCAAGCATCAGCTGCTGCGAGCCATGTGTCCTATCTTCGAGTGCCGAAGGTCGACCCATTGACCCATTGACGTTCTTCTACGAGCAGGTGCACTGACCAACGAGGAAGTAAGTTCAACTCTGATTCTTTTCACATTTTTCATAATTTTACCTATCCTATAATTTGTAAAGTTGTTTGTTATTTCATTGAGCATGTTACATTTGTTCAGTGAACGTAAGTAACGACTAATCCCTTTCTTTCTTCTGATATTCAATCAATTTGTTAGTTTGTTTTTGCATGCAACATTTCTTTAATCCTATGCTCTCGTCACGAGCGCGACATACGGGCGCGGCAACGCACGAGGAGGTTATCGCGCTCCTGCCCGCCTTGTATTCTCGCGCTCTGATTGGGCGGGGATTTTTGTTAATAACTCAATAACCACGCCTCGGACAACTTTTTCACAAAGGAAAAAGTTGTTTAAAATCACCTCAGCTCTTCCTCATTTTCGGGCGTAAAGGGAGTTCTGGGACACCCTGTATACGAACGCTCTGGTTAGTCGGTAATTTTTGTTAATAACTCGACAATCATGCCTCGGACAACTGTTTTGCAAAGGAAAGAGTTGTTTAAAATCACCTCAGCTCTTCCCTGTTTGGAGGTCTAACACTAGTTCTAAGACACCCTGTATATCGTTCAGACCAGTTTTCAAGTTTTGATGCAAATTCTTAGTTTCAAGGTCATATTTGAACCATAGAATGACTGAATGAAATTTAGACATATCTTTCATTTATTAATTATATATTACGGGATCCATTTTGCTTTCAATATTTTGTATACTTTTGAATCCTGAATGCACTGGTCCAAATTCAGTTCACTTATATCTTTTGTATATGCATAAAAATCCGCGATCTAGTTATTGTACAGCATGTAGAATAGTGGTAATTAATAGAATCATCCCGAATTGGCAGATAAAAAGCATGTCTTGATCGAATTTTTTATTAATTTGAGGAATTATGCAGCTGTGTCGTACAGATCAAATTACTGTTTTCAAATCTTTCTATATTTATGATGGACATTATCAAACAATTAAATACTGTTCAATATATAGTTTTAAGATGAAAACCATGGAAAGTAAATATTATATACATATATTTCGCGTGGTACGCGGGCCGTTCGCTTCGAAACAGGCTGTCGGACAGTACGTTTTGGTGGGGTCGGCTCGAAAACTACCGTCGTGCTGAAGGAACGTACCTCGGCCCGCTACGTTGCAGATATGCACTAGTAGGAACACAAATGGAAAAGGATTACAGGCTGGGGATAGAGGATAGCAACTGGGAAAATATTTAGCTGTGGTATCGATTTAATCGCTTAAAAGGGTTTGTGACGCTTTAAGTTATGGTCAGGGCGAGCCGACTTAATACATTTGTTTTCCCGCGTGGCGTGGGATTTTGTCTTACGAAAAGAATAACGAGACCCGGGAACTTCGATTTCTCGAAGTAATGCATCGCGACTCACCCAAGACCTGTCACGGACCTCAACCTCGCCGATCTGTTTAAAACGAATTAAGTGACGGTCCTTGGCGTATTTCCAGAATCATGGGAATGTTTCACAAGAAACTGAAAATATAGAATACAACAGATAAGTTACAGGATAATTTAGTTAAAAGGAATTTTGTCAATACGTATCTGGGATTATAATTCGTTTCGACCTGATAGCAATTTTTTAGAAACGTAATTCCATTTCAATGGCTTGGGATTTCGATGTTCTGTTTAAGTGTTAGGTACGATGCTGAATGCTGAGCAAGGTTCTCCATTTCTAAGAGAGTGATAATCCCAATAGACTGATTGATACAATATTGAGAAGACCGAGACATTAAAAAATCTTGTGTTATACTGTGTTTTAAGGAAGTAGATTCCATATCCGCGCTGTAAGGTAGAACGTCAATGTTACCACCAAACTGACCAAAAAAATCGACTTCTTGTCCCGATATTAACAGATATTTCCGTCGTTAAGTACATCTTCGAAAAGCTGAAACTTAAATTTAGGACATTCTGTCTATCACTCAATGAGATTATATCGATATCTAATAAAATAAATGTTAGAAAGCGAAGCAGAAATCGTAGTTACAGTACCTCAGATTTTAAGCAATTTGATAGCAAAGAGAGATTGTTCTGAATGATACAGATCAAAGGTTTAGTCCAGACTGTACGCCAAACTAAACATTAAAACAAATTTTGCCTTAATTTTCTGAGGAATAAAAACATAGGACTAAGACTAATGTTTTACATTATGTTTGTCTGGTTACCTATATAAAAATCAACTGACAAATATGATTATCCTCTAGTCAATAAAATAATGATAGAGCTTTCTGAAGGGTCTGGCCATATTTCTGAGAATTCTGACTTTAATTTGAGTCGTGTTTCTCCAAAATCTGTGCAGTAGAACTTGAAATATAAGAATTTGTCTTCATATTAACCAAAATGACAGGTTTCAGAAAAATTCAAAGACTCTAATGTAAGTTTCAAGGTAGCAAACTTTTAACTATAATTTGAATTCGTTTTTTAATAAAGACTGATTTGCATTGAATCGAATTCAACACGAATTACTCTATTCTATCTTATACCATTATGTTCGTCAGAAAAAGCAGTCTCGATGGACAGCAGCATACATTTTTAGTATTCTTTAGTCACGCGCGCAGTATCTCATTTGCATACAAATGGAAGCGGATACTGAGAAGAAATAATCGATCTGTTACAGAAACTGTAATAAATATTATCTAGTTATGAATTAACATATCTAATTGAAAATTAAAGTCTCTGGAATTTTAAAGAATCTAATTTAAACCACTTGCGGTGCAAAAAAATTCACGGTTGCGTGTGCCAGAACAGTCGTGTGCAGTCGCTATATTTTCCGTGTCTTTCCATATCCATTTCTGGGATGAAACATTCCTTTCCCTATTCTCATTCTGAACTTCTTATTCCTCGTCGTCAGATATAATTCTACGCCGATTCCGAAGTGGAAAAACAATTTCTTTTAAATCGCTACCAGATTCTACATTGTCTTATCTTCTCCTTTTATTTGTGCAAATAATATCACTGGCTTCATTATCACTTTCCATTTTACAGTCTGGGATCAATATTAATAACTTTACAAGATGAAGTGCAAGCAATTTCTTTAACAGTTGACGTGCCACGCACGTCATTTTTCTTTCTGCAACAATCGCCTGACGACGTGTGATACACGTCGCTGACGTTCTGGTAACAGAAGCATCTCGACTTGCGTGGCACGTCTTTCCACCGCAAGTGGTTAACATTCAATGCAAATATTGTTTTTCTTTGTGCATAAAATGTGTGATAAGGACCAGTGTTATCTCTTAAGTAAGTGCCATTACGTTTCTCATACAGAAAACGGAGTAGGTCAACTATTTATGAATTCTTAGCCATTGTTACAAGTGTATATAAGAAGTAACAAGATTCATCGAAAAGCTTAGTTTTGTTGAATGGTTTCATCGTCAAACCGTCTTAGCCGTTGCATTTACTATGTTACACCTCGCCCAGATTGTAACTTTACTTATATTGGTCGGACGTGTTTGGTTACAGGTGAGTTTTGCCTCTTCTATTTGCATTTTGGCAACTTGGCTAGGCAAGCACAAAAAGATTTTTCTAAGAATGTTAGAATTATCAGTATGTCATTATAGTTCATGCATTACGTATTTCTTCGCAAACACTTTTTAATAAAATCAAATTAGTCAAGAAGTAACAAATTATTATAAATGTGTAGAACAATTGTTTCTGTTGGAGAAGGTACCAGTAAAAAAGGAAAAATAATAAGAAACTATTT